>NW_018253730.1:301940-336745 GCF_001263595.1 Phalaenopsis equestris | reverse complement strand
ATTTACTATGCTAGTAAAACTCTTAATGAAATTCAAATTAATTATACAACAACTAAAAAAGAGTTATTAGCAATATTATATGCTTTTGATAAATTTAGATCATATTTAATTGGAACTCATTGTATAGTGCATATAGATCATTCTACTATTAAGTATTTAATGAAAAAGAAGGATGTTGAACCTAGACTTATAAGTTGGATTCTTATTTTATGAGAATTTGATTTTGAATTAGTTGATCAGAACGGGATTAAAAATCAAATTGCTCATCATTTGTCCAGGCTTGAATTAGAAAAACAACTCTATTTTGAAAATAAAATCAATGAACATTTTCCAGATGAAAAATTGTTCACTATTAATGAGTGGCGTGTTCCGTGGTATGCTGACATTGTGAAATTTATTATTAATGATGTTATACCCTATGGAATGACATACCAACAGAGGAAAAAAATTATTTTTGAAGCTAAGACTTATTTTTGGGATGACCCATTTTTATATAAACAAGGAAAGGATCTGATTATTCAAAGATGTGTATCATTAGAAGAAACTTATGAGATTATCCGAAAATGTCATAATTTTGATTTTGGGGGACATTTTGGTTTTAATAAAACAACATACAAAATTTTACAATCTAGATTTTTTTTGGCCTACAACTTTTAGAGATGTTAATTAATAAATCAAAAATTGTGATTGATGTCAAAGAGTGGGCAATATTTCCAAAAGAAATGAGATGCCCCTCAATTATGTGCTAGAAGTTGAAATATTTGAAGTCTGGGAATTAGATTTCATGGGACCATTTATACCATCTTTCAAAAATTTATATATTCTGTTAGCAGTGGACTATGTATCCAAATTGATAGAAGTTGTTGCTTTACCTCAATGTGATGCTCAAAGTGTTGCAAAATTTTTAAAAACAAATATATTTTGTAGATTTGGGATGCTAAGAGTTATCATTACTAATGGGAGAAGTCATTTCAAAAATGCCATAATGGAGAAGTTATTCAAGAAATATCATATAAATCATAGTATTTCTACAGCTTATCATCCTCAGAAAAGTGGTTTGGCTGAATTACCCAATCCAAAAATTAAAAGAATTATAGAAAAATCTGTGAATCCAACAAAAAATGGATGTGAATCCAAATCTGTGAATCCAACAAAAAATGGATTGGTTAGTCAAACTTGACTATGCTTTGTTGGCTTATAGAACTGCATATTGAACTCCTATAGAAATGTCCCCATATAGGCTAATATTTGGGAAATCTGTTCACTTACCAGTTGAACTTGAGCATAAGGCTTATTGAGCAATCAAAGAGTTCAATTATAATTTGAAAGATGCTGGTGAGAAAAGATTGTTAAAATTAAATGAGCTTGAAGGGCCCATTTATTGTGATGAAAGTTTATCCTTATGGAGCTGTGGATATTAAAGATCCTAAATCTGAGAAATTCTTTAAAGTGAATGGACATAGACTGAAACCTTTATATAGGGGATCAGCTATGGGATCAACTTAACTTAAATGATCTTATGTTGTTAGGTCAACTAGAGTAAGCACTGGTTATGTCAGGCTGACGACATAAAACTAAGTGTTTTGTGGGAGGCAACCCATAAGTATCAGTGTGTTTTTGTTTTTATTATTGTTTTATGTGTGATTAAGAAAATTGGGGTAGTATTTTTGAGACTATTATGTGTTAGTGTTGATTTTAAGACTTAAATTAGTTATTTGGACATGTTAAAATGAGAATTTGGACGTTAAGTTAACTTGTGCAAAAATATGCACTAGCGCTTAAGCACCAAATCCGACGCTTAAGCGCGATAGTTTAAAAACATGTGCAAAATTAATATTCTAGAAGGAAAAAAAACCGCCTAGAAGTTTGCAAAAACATGATTTGACAGATTCTAAACGTGTCTAGGAGTTATTAGAAGAATTTAGGCCTATATATAGAAGGGTTTAGTGAAGGAACTTCACCCCACATCATGTCTAGCCCCTAAAGTCTAAAAGAGAGAGATTTTAAGATGTTGTCTTTATGGGAGATGGATTTAAAGAAGAAGAAAGAGATCATGAGGGTGAAATTCATTAGTCAAAGTGCACAAGAGATGTATAACTGTTTCTTAGCCGTTAGTATTGAAGGGATATCAGAGAAAATCAACAAAATTGAAAATACCATGTCTGTACTGGAGACTAAGGTATTGGAAATTCATGCACATCTTGAGCATATTGGATGGAAAATGAAAATGCAATTTAGTCATACTAGTTATATAGAAGAAGCGAATAAGGAGATGTTTCTTAGGCAAAAGTGGATTAAAGAAGATTGCATCAGAGCACATCACCACCGTCCGTTTTATCAACTTTATATTCAAGTTGCCCCAAGAGAGACTAATGAAAGACAGACTAATGAAAGACCTGAATTTATTCCTTCTAATGAAGAATTTAATTATGTTCTATGTTTTTTTTTGTGTGATTAAAGTTGTTGTCTTTAAGTGTTGTCTTTAAGAGTTTTTAGTGTTTAAGACATGTGTTAGTGTTTATGTTACTTATAAATTTAATTGTGAATGTGTGTTAAGTGTTTTGTACTTAAGAAAATTTTCTCAGTCGAGCCTATTTGGAGTGAGAATTAAGTGTAACTAGTATTTGTACTTGTTTTTGAATTAATATAAGTTTGTTTTTATGAAAATTTTGCGTTGCTTTAGCCTCGAATTGAAATAGTTATTAAGGAGAACTTTGAGAGAGAGGGGAGTTATAGGAGGTTGAAAATAGTCAATTAAGTGTTATGAAACCATTTAAGGGTCATTTACTTTGGCAAATAGTGCATTTTACTTATATTTAAATATTTCAAAAAAAATGCACTGGCGCCTAAGTGCCACATCTCACACTTAGGCGCGAGCTAACTCGAGAGGCAGGTCTAGCGCGAGAGGCAGGTGCCTAAGCGCCACTTACCCGCGCTTAAGCACCGGTTCACAAAAACCATTTCGCGAATGGTTAAAAGTGAAATTTTGGTCCGAAAACACCATTTTTAACACCTCCCGTTGTCTTATACCTCTCAAAATTGTGATTTTTACGGGCTAGGGCACATCCAAAGTTAAGATTTCTTTGTGGAATCAAGTGAAATTTGCTAGATTCAAGTTCCTTAAGGTAAGAGCTTTACTTTTATGCAAAAATTTTGGATTTTCACCTTGTATTTTGAGCACATTTGGAGAAATTTAATAATTTACGGAAGATTTCAAAAATTTACTATTCATGATGAAAAATGAGGAAACATCTATGGAAATTGCTTGTGAAGTTTAGTTTGTGCTTTTGGAAATTTAGTTTAGTGATTTAGGCTTGATTTTTGGAGTTATTTTTTGAATTTATAAAATTTGTAGAATGGCACCAAGAATGAAAAGGAGTAAAGAAAGCAACCCGTTTGATTCGAGCAAATTTTTTAGTTCAAAGGTTCAAGATCGGTATAGTAATGCGCTGCAATCACGCAAACTTATTCAGGAGCAATGTTTTAGAAATTTGGGTGGAGGCGTTGAAGATTTAATTATTCATCGACAGTGGGAATAGTTCTGTTGTTTCTCTGTTGTCGCAGTGATCTCTGTTGTGAGGGAGTTCTATGTAAATCTCCCAGAAGCTGAAGACAATCGAGTTATGGTTTGAGGAAGTTGGTATCTTTCTTGTCAGAGGTAATCAACTTGTTTTATAATTTACCAATGGATATTGTATGTTTTTATTCAAATTATAGTCCGACTGAAGTGGAGTTAGATGAGATTATTTCATACTTGACTATTGGGAGAGGACTTTGGAAGATTACCAATGAGAGGAGAGTAAATTTCCAAACTTGAACGTTATGTACACCTTCAAAGGCCTGGCACTATTTCATTTCTGCCCGTCTACTTCCGACCAATCATCTTAGTGAAGCCACCAGAGAAAGAGTGATGTTGAACTATTATATTCAAGAGGGAAAGCTCATCAACATTGGAGCTTTGATATGTCAGACTATCATCAGTTCTGCTACAACTATTACAACTGCAGGTCTGGGATTTGCGTCCTTGATCTTTTCTTTGTGTGAGCAAGATGGAGTTAAATATAATAGTTGTGAGGAAGTATTATTACCTCTAAAGCCCATCACTAAGGTGAATGTGAAGACTAATGTGAAGACTTATTCAAGACTTATTCAGAGCATTTGATTTTTGGTTGGAGAGGAGGATTTTCCAGGAGTTATGGAATGGAAACGTCTACTGCATCTACCTCTGCTGCTTCTTCATCTAGAACATCTACTTTATGTGCTTCTACATCTAGAGGTGTGTCTACTGAGACTTAGAATCAATTATTGCAGAAGATGATGGATAATATCAATTTTACCACTGATAACAATTTTACCATAATATCAATTTTACCACTGATAAGGTACAAAATTTAGAGCTTTTTGCAGATCATACTAATAGTTAGACTAGAAAGAAGAGTGATTACGAAGAGAAATTCCACTCATCTTTGAAGAGCCTGATTAGAGGTGACCCAGGAGTGAAATTTTCTCCATATCCTCAATATCCTGATTATGAGCCTGCAGAAAAGTGGTATAACAATGATTCTGAGGATGAGGAGTAGGATTGAGACATTTTTATGTTTGTTTTTGTTATGGACTATGTGATGTGGTACTAGGTACAGTTGTATTTTGTGTGATGTTTTGGACTATGTTGTATTTTGATTTTGGACATTTATGTTTATTATTATGACGTTTATGGAAGTGAATATTTTATTTTTAAATTTTAGGGTAGTAGCTGTTGTTTTGTGTTTAGTACTATGATTTAGTTAGTTTAGTACTTAACTTAATTTCATATCTGTTATAAAGTAGAAAATCTTGATAGCTTAGATCTTAAACTTGAAATTCATAAACTGCTACCCTTTATTTTTATTTTATCATGTTTGCAAGTTTGTCTTTATGTTACGATTGTGATATTAATAGTGTGTATGTTTTCTTTTATGTTTATACCCACTGTTTAGAAGTCTATTGAATCTCTAAATGTTAAAGTAAAATGAAAATGTACAAAATTTGATCAAAAACTAATTTTACTCTTGTTTTTAGTTTTATACTTGTCTCATTAGGGTTTAAAATTCCTGTTAGCATGTTATTTTTAAATTTTCATTCCTTCTTATATATATCTAATGCTAAACTGTTTAATCTGTTAAAAATTTAAGTTTGGGGGATGAAAAAAAATTTAAAAATTGGAATTTTATTTTTTCTCAAATGTGCTACAAGTAAATTTGATTTGAAAAGAAAAAAATTGATTATGTATATGAAATTATATTAGGGAAGTAAATTTTGATTTTAGAATTGAGTAAAAAAGTTTAGTGAAAATTTTTAGTAATGAAGAGAAACTTTAAGTTAAAAAGTTTTTAGATGAGAAAATAATTCATATAAGTAACTATCTTTAGTAAAAAAAATTGTATTTTTGAAAAATTTAGATAATTTAGACTTCTATTTTTAATACTTAGATTTTTTTACTAAAAAAACTTTCCAAACTATTATTATATTTATAGGTAAAAGGCATATATCAAGACTTTACTTTAGGAAAGGAGAAGTGGAATTCGAATTCATTAAAGGCCTATCCAGATATAGTAATCATGCCTGAAAAAGAAAAGGAAAAAAATAAAAAAAGGAAAAGAAAAAGAAAAAAAAGAAAGGAAAGAAAAAGAAAAAGAAAAAAGAGAAAGAAAAGAAATAGAAAAGAAAAAGAAAAAGAAAAGGAGGAAAAAAATTGGAAGGAGAAGCTTGAGGATTAGTGCCTAATCAAAAATTGGTTCTACATTTGATCTTTTTAAAGTATAAGACTTGAAAGACTCTTAAGCTTATAGATATAATAAAGTAAGTAAAATTATTTTTAATGAAAATTTTGAAGTGGAGATAATAAAAGAACTAAATTCTAAATTTGGAAAATCTACAAAACATTTTTGAATTAGATAGAAACTCATATTTTCCTCTTTCTTAACCATAAGAATTTCTAAACATTAAGTTGGTCTCATTTACTGAATATTTTTTTCTCAATTAGACTGTTATAATTCTAAATCAAAATTTTAGTAAGTCCTTAAGAAACTCATATACATATCACACATATGTAGTTTTTAAAGATTAAAGTGTCACTTGAGGACAAGTAAAATTTTATGTTTAGGGGATTTTGATACACCTAAAATAATAGTTTTTTTAGACACATTTTTATACCTATTTTGAGATATTGAGCTTAAATGGAAGGTATTTTTGTGTTTTTCTTACAAATACAAATAAAAAGGTAAAAATGCTTAAAGAAGTGAAAAAGGAGAAAAATGTGCAAAATGATTTTTGGTGCCTAAGCACCAGATCCAGCGCTTAAGCGCCGGTTAAATAGAGAAGGCCGTACCAAAGCTTCAGAGGTCCTACGCTTAAGTGCCAGTGGCAGTTAATAGACGAGTAAAGTTGGTTTTTGTGAATTTTGAAGAGGTTTTTGAGGCACCCATTGGCTTAATAGATGACTAAAACAACCATGGATAAAAATTATCACGAAAGGATGCATCTCTTTGGAAAGTACATCAAATTGGGACACATTTTGAAGAGTTTCCAAGGCACCTCTTGGAAAACTATAAAAGAAAGATGAGAGGACTTTGAAAGAGTCCTAAAAATACTTGGAAAGTTTTGAAAGTTCATCAAATTGGGGAGTTAGTTTGAGAGATTTTCAGGCACCACTTTTACTTTTATTTTATCCTCTTCCTTAGTTTATTTTGAGCGATTGTAAAGAGAAGATATTCAAAGAAACTTTAAGAGTTTGGTGGAGAACTTGAGATAAGTTTTTATCTTTTTGCTTTGAGACTACTTTTGGTTTTAATTGAGACTTATTATTGGTTTGACAATAATTTCTACTTTTTAACTAAAGTGTGATTTTATTTTCTCCATGGATTCTGAGTAGTTTTCTTTATCTTTCTTCTTAAAATGATACCTAACTAAGTTTTGGATGGAAATTGTGGAGAGTATTGATCTTTAATGTTGGAAGAAACTGTCATGATTTAAATCCATGCACTTCATTTACTTCTTGATTTGGCCAATCCAGATGCTAAAATCTGTTGTGAGAACATGTAAGAAAGAACATGTAAGAACCGGGTGAACCGGGTTGGTATTGTCTCAGTAAACAATTGGAAAGAATCACATGAGGTTATATGAATGAGAATGTAGTTCAGATGATTGAGTGCAAATAAATAGGGAAATATCCATTAAAGGATGTAGAGTTAGAGGACTTTAAAATGACAGGTTAAAACCCTCAACATGGTTTACTGTTTTAGGTTCTGATACAAGATGTTAGCCCCCAGGTGGAGGGAATCAAGGGAACTCTAGACTGAGAGCTAGTATCTTCCCTGCCTAGTCGGTCTTTAGAACTATTCAAACTTTAAATTAGCCAATGTTGTTTATAGCAACTTTAGTAAGGGTAAAAAATATTATTGCTCCTATTTGGCCCAACACAATTTGCATACTTCCACAACAGAATTCCTATAATTATTACTGATACATGATAAGAAGAAAGATATCTTTCTTGTTAAGTGCTTTTCATCTACAAAACTCTAGTTATCTTTTTTAAGTTGTTATTGTTTTGACAAAATATCAAAAATACCAAAAATATTTGAATTTTCATTACTGCAAAATATATTCAGTTTAAGTAATTGTCTTTATAAAAATAAGAAGTTTTCTAAAAGTGCATATTGTATAAATTCCCTGTGGGTTCGATATTCAGATCTTAATTAAAAAAATCTTATATCACTTGATAAGGATACGTATACTTGCGTAGTATCCCAATATATATAAACTAAAAGTTAAATTCTTATTTTTCTTCAGGATCAAATTTTTGGTTTTGTTACAAAGGAAATATAAGTGAAATATAATCTGAATTATTGTTGTACCTTGCATATTAGCAGTATCTAGGGATCATTACACTACTATTGTCGTAATCATCCCTATGGTGAAAGAGTTTTATGCAAATCTACATGGAATTGTCTATGTGGGAGGTAGTTTTGTGTAATTCACTCCATGAATAAATGAAATGTTTATGTTGAAAAAGTGTCTATCTGCCATTATGTGAATTTTACTCCTACAAGAGATAATATGAATGAACTTTATCATCAGTACCTTATGGATGAAGATGCAAATTGGGAGGCCAGAGATGATGGGAATGTATGTTTTTCATCATCATTGTTAAATCGTACTTCTAAGGCATTGCACTTCTTTTTTGCATCGAAATTACTGCCTACTATGAAAATTAGTAAGGTGACTAAGAAGAGTGCTATTTTAAACTATTGTAAAGACCTAAACATGTGTGATTGCCTCCAAAATCTATGATTATAAGAAGGTGATTTTTGGTCTCCAAAATCTTCTTTACCTCTCTCAATGTAAAGCCCTGCGCCATTTTATAAAGAGTTGACACATGATTCGCCAAAAACCTAAACATGTGTGATTGCCTAAATACCATGAAATTGCACAGAAAAACTCCATTTTTACTGCTTGGGTCGTCTTCTGCCTCTAAACCTTGACCTAGGGCCTTACATTGAGAGAGGTAGAGAAGATTTTGGAGACCAAAAATCATAGATTTCATCTTCTCTTGGTAAGAGCTACGCTTTAACTTAAAAAAAAATTTTTTCACCATGGATTTTTCTTACATTGTGGAAGACCTAAAATTTAGAATTTTTTTTATGATAAATCTTGAAGAAAACTCATGGTGAAAAGTTTCTTACTGAATAACCTTATTTGGGGAGTTAGATTTTTTATTTAGTAATTTATTTAGAATTAATTTGAATTTTCATAGATTTTCAAATGGCTCCCCAAGTGAAAAAAGGAAGGCCATCTGAGGATTTTGATGCACGAATATTTGTTAACTTCAAAGCCCAACATAGTTATAATACTTAAATGGAGACTAGAAGATTGATCTAAGAACGGGCGTTTGCAAACCCGGGTGGCGAGATCAAAAGGTTGATCCTCACCGGAAGCTGGGAAAGATTATGCTACTTCACTATAGTAGCAATTGTCCCCATGATTCAGGAGTTCTATGCTAACCTGAGGGTTATCACATATTGGTTAGAAGTAAGCAAGTTGAATTTACTGCTGATTGAATCAATGTTGTTTATGGGCTAAGGAATGTATATCATGATGAGTATGATGCATTCATGGCAACTGATTCTTCACTGGATAAAGTGATTACCTTTTTGACTGATGGAAAAGGAGAATGGAATATTAAGATTAACAAAATAGTTAACTTCTTTGCATCCTTATTGACTAGTCAGTCGAAATTATGGAATCGCTTTATTTCTGCTAAGTTATTACAAACAAACCATTTTGCCAATGTTACGAAGGATAGAGCAGTGTTAAACTATTGCATTCAGAACATGAAAGTAATAAATGTTGGTGCACTCATATTTTTTCATGCTCGGAGTATAGCCGGTAGTTCTACAGCTAGTGGTTTGGGATATCCTGCCCTGATTTTCACTTTATGTGAGCAATCAGGAGTAGAGCCCCATAGAAATGAAGAAAGATTGTAGCAACAAAATCTTATTGGGAAGCATATGATTCAAATAGTTGAATCATTTGTTGAACCTAGAGGTGGTAGAAGAGATATACCCTTTACATCAGCTGCAAGAACATCTACTTCTCACTCTGCATCACTGGAAAATATTATGAACCAACTAATGATTCAACAAATGGACATAATTAATATTCAAGGCCAGATTAGAGAGATTGGAGCAAGAAATGCTTATAATGATAAATATCAGCAGATGAGAATTCTGCATGATATAGATTTTGAGAATGTTATGGTAAGACCTCTTAGTGATGAGCTCGATGTGGAATTTCCTCCTTGCCCCAATTTCACTCCCAATGCTCTTATTCAAGATGAAGATGAGGAAGAATAAGATGATGATAATGATGTGGAAGGTGTTGAAGAGTGATATTTTTATTAGTTTAGTTTAGTGTGTTTTGATGTTTGATTGTTGTTTGTGATTGAGATGTGTTGTACTTTCATTTAAGATTGTTGTAGTAAAGACTTTTATTTTGTGTTGTGGTAGTAACTGTAGATTTTTACTTTTCCTACATTTTAAGTATTTTCAGTTTTGTTTTTCAATTTTTGTATTTCTATTTTTAATTCTCAACAAATTTTTTAGAATATATTATGTCTCATTTAATGCTTTAAAGCCTGTATGTATGTTTTTAAATTTAGTACGTACAGTATATCTGAGCCCATTTTCATAATAAAAAATCCTTTACAGGTAAGTTTTTATTTTCATGCATTTATTATTTTCTTTCACCTACTAAATTTTGTACAAATACATTTTTAAAATTACTTAGAAACATAAGTTTGGGGGGAAGAAAATTTTCTTTTCAAAAGAAGTAAACTAATTTTATTTGTATTCAATTAACTAAATTTTTAAAAATACTTTAACATGACCTGGGATATTGAGATTAAACTTTAAATGACTATACATATGTTTATAAATATTATGGTAAATTTTGGTAAATTTTATTTAATAATGAAGGTCAATTCTAAAGTTAAAGATATTAGGGATGATAAGATAAGACTATGTTTTTCTATTTAAAGTAAAGGAAATTGTATTTTTAAAGTGTTAAGAATTTTAGAGTTTCATGAAAGAAGACAAGAATGAGGAACGTGACTTTATAACAAATCATCAAAACTAATATAAATTTATAAAGTGAAGAAAGATAAGAAGTTTTAACTTTAAGAAGAGGATAGTGAAGTTCAAAACTATTAAAGTTTATCTAGATATAGTAATCCTCACTTGAAAAAGAAAAAAAAGGAAAAGAAAAGAGAAAAAGTGAAAGGATTAAGAAGATCCTAAAAAAAAAGAGAGAGAAAAAAGAAAAGAAAAATAAGTGAGGAGAAGCTTGAGGAGATGCTTAATAAAAAATTGGCTTAATTGGCTTCACTTGAATCAACATGAATCAACATAAGAAAGGAGCTTTATTAAATTTTCTAAACTTGTACTGGAGTATTAGTAGTATTACTGGTATAGTTTTTATGAAGTTCTTTTTCATATGAATGTTCTAAATATCCTTAATATCACAAATTTCAATTCTTCTTGAAATGAACAGAAACTCAAAAATCTTAAAATTGATTACTAAGTACTCTCAGACTTACAATTTGAATCTAAGTTATTAAAGGTGTTTCCGTAAATTTGGCTATACTATTTATTAAACTGAAGTATAGAAGTTTTGAGTTGATCTCTATCCTAAGCATATGATTTTATGTAATAAAAGTGTCACTTGAGGACAAGTAACATTTAAGTTTGGGAAATTTTTGATACACCAATGTAATATGTTGTTTTAAGTATATATTTTATGACTACTTTTGGAGATATTTTACTTTAAAGAAAGATATTTTTGTTTTTTTGTTGTTTGTATATTATTTTTAGGCATTTGGAGCAAAAGTAGCAAAAAGTACAAAATTCGGAGCCAAAACAACAAAATTTGGGAATCTGGCGCATAATGTGCCAAATTTGGCGCCAGAGATGATTTTTTGCGAATTAAGGTGGTTCAAGGCCAATTTTGCATGAATTTTTAAAGGTACACTTTTTCTAAAAACCCTTTTGGAGTAGTTTAATGCATCTAGACACTTTTGAAGGTTCTTTTATGAAATGATATGTCTCTTGGATCAAATGACACTTCTTTTGAATTCAAAAAAGTTGACCTTTTGAAGGAATTTTGAATTCCTTTTGAAATGAAGCAGCCCCTAATAAAAGAAGAAGACTTCAAAGAGTTGAGTGTGACGTGAAAAGGTGGTGGCGTGAAGGGCAAGAGAAGGAGAAGGAAAGAAAAAGGCAAGGGCTTGGAGATTTTCTTCTAGGGTTGTAAGAGGAGAGGGAAGGTGGGAGATTTCTTCTTAATTTCATTTCTAAGAGAGAATTGAGAGTGCTTGTAAAGAGAGAAAGGCTTGAAGAGAACTTCTAGGGATTTTCTTGGGAAAGATTGTGGGATAAGTTGTGTCTTTTATTACTTTTATTTTGTAAACTTGTTTTTATATATGAAATCCATTTTTTGTCATATCTTTCTCATGAATTCTGAGTATAATTTTTTATCCTTCTCCCTACTTTGAAATATGGTTTTGTGAAGAAGTAATATTGTATTCTATGGTTTTAAATGTTAATAATTTGTGATGATTCTAACTCCAATCTTCATTTACTTTTTGAGGTGGTCAATTGAAATTTTAAAATGTGTTGAGAAACATAAGTTCCAAAAGGGCTATGATTTCTACAATATGGGGAGAATCACAATTGATTTTATGGGAGAGTATGCAATCCATAGAATTGAGTGCAAATAAGTATGGAAATATGCTTTGTTGGATGTAAATTGGAGATTTTAAGGTGATAGATTAAAATTCCCAATTTGGTTCAGTGATTGGAAACTAATGCAAGACTGTTAGCCCTTAAAGGAGGGGGAGTAGTGGGGGCTCGAGAGTGGTAGCCAGTATCCTCCCAGCCTAACCACAGAATTAGGGACCAAAATCTAGATTAGTCAATGTTCTTTATAGCACTAGGAACGGAAAGAGTAGGATTGCTCTTATTTGGCACCAAACAGTTTATATATTTATATTTTCAAATGATTTTAGTTTATTCACAATCCATATGCTCATTGTATGGGGAAGGTTGATTTCTTAAATTTGAACTTTCTGTCAACAAAAATTTAGTTTAGTTTTCGTATTTTTATTTTTGAAAGTTAAGTTTTTAGTTTAGTTAACTTTGTCTTTCAACTACATTTTAAATAACATTCACTTTAGTAGCAACATACCAATGAGTTATGTCAAAGATCTTTGATGACCTCAACGACAATCAAGTGGAATTCTATGTGGAAGACTTGTTCATCAAGAGGAAAAAGAGAATAAACCACTTGTATGACTTGAGGATCGTGTTCGAATTATTATGATAATACAATCTCAAGATGAATCCCTTAAAGTGTGCCTTCAACGTTACCTCTGAGAAATTTTCAGGATTCTTTGTCCGTCATCAAGGAATTGAGATCAACCCAGATAAGATTAAAGCTATCTTAGAAATGCCTCCACCTAAAACCTTGAAACAACAACGTTCTTTTCAAGGTAAACTGACATACCTAAGGTGATTTATTTATAATTTATTAAGAAGGTGTCAGCCCTTCTCAAAATTAAATAAAAAGGATGTCAAATTTGTTTAGGAAGAGAAATGCCTACGGGACTTTGAGAAACTTAAGAAATATTTAACATCACCTCTTATTTTGGTAGCCCCTATCTGGGAAAACCTTTGAGACTTTATACCATGGCCTTAAACAACTCTCTTGGTGCCTTGCTAGCTTAGGTTAATGACAAGGGTAAGGTAAACACAATCTACTACTTGAGTCGACTTATAATACCAACAGAGGTAAAGTATCCCCCTATTGAGAAGCATTGTCTAGCTTTAATTTTTACCACCTAAAAGCTTAGAAACTACATGCTTTCTAATAAGATCACCCTTATTTCAGAACTTAATCTGTTGCATTATTTGATGACCCGGCCAACACTTTCCGAACATCTAGCAAGGTGGTCTATGATTTTATTGCAATTTGATATAACTTTTGTACCACTTCATGCTATCAAGGGATAGATTCTAGTAGATTTTCTCGTTGCACCCTGACTTCCAACCAGGTCCCCACTCAACGATGATCTTCCAGATGAGCAGAGACTACAAGTGGAACAGTCCTGTGCCAAGCATTGGGAAATGTACTTTGATGGAGCTTCGTCAGCCAAAATAGACAAAGGATCAGGGAGTGTTGTACCAGGCAAAACAGGAATTGGCCTTATATTTGTGACACCAGAACAAGGAATGTTAAGATTTTCTTACTACCTGACAGAGCCATGTATAAATAATGAAGCAAAGTACAAAGCTTTAATCACCAGATTAGAACTAGCAAAATTGATGGATATTATAGATATTGTCATCTATGGTGACTCACAACTCGTCATTTAATAGGTTGCCAGAAAGTACAAGATTCTGAAGCCAAAATTAGCAGAATACCACCAATATACAATGAAGTTGCTGGAATAGATTCCCATTGTGACATTGTATAGGATTCCTCTAGGAGATAACGCCGGTGTCAACGCTTTAGCCAAGCTTGCTAAGGAATTGGTATGCCGCTGGAGGATTCAATTAATATTATAGCGAAATGATGCTGAGTTTTTTCAAAGATCAACCTCGATAGTCTACACAAGCTAAGAAAAGAAGAGGAAATATTAGCTGCAGTAGTAAACAATACCAAAGATTGGCGTAGGCCATTGATAGAATATTTGCAAATAGGAAAACTACCAGATGATAAGTGAGAAGCATATCATATCACGAGAAGATCCATGTCATATGCTTTGGTATGAGATGTTCTCTATAGATGGTCATTTGATCAGATGTGGTTGTGATGTTTGAGCAGAGTAGAAGCGCAAGATATTGTCCAAGAAGTACACGTTGAATTGTGTGGTGATCACTAGTCAAGGCCAAAAATGAAGATGAAAATTTACAAACTCGGATATTATTGGCCAGCAATGATAGTGGATTGCATGGATACAGACAGAAAGTGTCACCTGTGTCAGGTGCATGGAGTGGTCTTACACTAACTTTTGAATTTGCTACACTCAATCATTGCCTTCTGGCCATTCGAGTGATCGGTCATGGATATAGTGGGTCTGATAGGCCCTCCATCATCAAAGGGACACAGAGGTAGTGCCATTACAGAGGTCACAATGTACCACGTTCTGCAGTTCTTCAAAAGTCAAATTGTTTAACATTTTTGTGTTTTGCACAAGGTAATTTCTAACAATGGGTCAGCTTTCAAGAGTATTTAAATCAAAAATTTTGTGAAGTGGCATGAGATAGATTGGATACACTCTATGATTTACTACCCCAAAGCGAACGGCATAGGCAAGGCCTTTGATAAGACTCTTATGCAAAGTTTGAAAAAGACATTGGACAAAAATAAGAAGTGATGGCATCAGAAGTTGTTAGAAGCTTTATGGTCCTACAGGACGACATTCAGAACTCCTACTCAGTGTACACCATATATGCTCGTGTACGGGTCTAAGGCCGTACTTCTGTTGGAAGTTCAAATACCATCTCTTAGAGTCTTCGTTACCAATCAGATTACAGTTGAAGACCATACCAAGCTCTGACTTGCAGAATTAGAAGACCTCAAAGAAAAATGGTTAGAAGATAATCAATTTGAATTTGCACTTTTAATATCCCCCTTAATATTGAATTTCACTAGATAAAAATTAAATAAAATTTGCACACATAAAATTTTAAAATTTGCTTAACAACGGTTTTTTATTGTTCTTGTTCGTGCAAAGTATCACTATACTAACAGTTCCCCTATTTTATGCAGAAAAATGTCGGCCCAGAGGTTGATCATTGCACTCAAAGATGGTTTAAATCTTGCACTAAATGAAAAAAAAGCATTCTAGAGCGGCGTTGTAAGTTCTGACTTGGACTACGGTCATGACAATGTAGACTATGAAGGTCTCTTAATGGATGTTGTCAGCCATCGTGAAGTAGAAGGACTACCCTCAACACTCAGAATCAGTGCCAGAGAAATTTCCTCACTGAAGAGGAAGAAATCTAAGGAACTACAATACCCAAAGGAGGGAACTAGCCAGCCATAATCGATGATCACGACACTGATGGGAGACTTGGGCGACGCTAACGAAGAAATAGTTCTAGATGTACTTTTAAGGACCCATTGAAGGATCGCCAACAGGCGTAAACACAGAGCTTTGGTTTGCTTGGAGAAGCAACGCACAAAAGAAACTACTGCAAAATTTAGTTCAATTTAGGAAGAGGAAGTTTATGATCTAAATTTGATAGAGACTTCCACTAGTATATCGATTATAGAAGATGAGCCAGAGTCACTCACAAAGCCTGCATCTTCAGAGATCCCCGATGAGCATTGTGCAGGATGCCCCATGTGCAAAAAGGAAATCCCACAGAGGACAGGATCAGCTAGAGTCTTCACAGAGTACCCAGAATGTAACATCCTCCACTTGGAGAGATAAGAGACATTTGAAAAATATACAGCCGCAAGCATAAGGTTCAGGAGTGCTGAGCACCCAGATTTTGAGCCATACATTCTGAAATTTGCAGAGTCAGGACCGTCTTGGACTCCTTCAAAGATCCATTCAGAGGTTCAGCCCTTGTAGTTACAAATGATACTTACATCCAAGATAGATAAGATACATTGGCTCTAAAAAATAAGAATTTGAATACTATGAAGAAATTCAAGGAAAATGCATCAAAATCCTAGAAGGATTGGAGCTTCACACAGGTGTGTTCTTGGAGAGTGATGAAAGAATGATTCTTGACTATGTTTTTTATCTCAGAGATAGGCTGGACCGGATTACTGAAGAAGAAGACATTTTCATAATCAAAGAAATGGATGCACGGAAAGGTATGATCACCATCCAGTGTGGCTGCTGCTATAACTTTGTTGAGGAGAGGCTGAGGGTCCTCTGTCATCTGCAGTAAAGCACATGATTAAGAGGATGGTCAGATGGGACATACTATAGATATATTGCATCCTAAATAGCTACATAATCAGCATTTATGAGGAAGGGGATTGCATTCCTCCTCACATAGATCACCATGGTTTTTTCTAACCTTTCTGCACAGTGTCCTTCATAAGCAAGAGAAACATTTTATTTGGAAAAGAAATTGACATTGTTGGACCTAGTAAGTTCAAAAGATTAGTTGAAATTCTGCTATCAATGGGTTCAGTTCTAATCCTAAAAGGAAACGGAGCAGAGCATTGCATTCCCAGCGTGTCACGATGTAAAGTTTCTGTTACGCTAAGAGGAATGGATGACAACAAGATGCCATATGGATTTTGGCCAGATCCAGAATTGGAAGAGCTATAGCCATAAGAGCTATGAGATAAATATAGCTCTAAATGTGTGTAAAGGGAACTCTTGTCCCGAAGCATGGCTTAGAAGGTTAGCTTGATCACCAGCTCACCCCCACGGGACAGACAGACAGACAGATAGACAGTTGTAACTTTTTTTACTACGTCAGAACAGTAGATATATGATGTTTCAGATGTACTCAGCATGTTGCCTAATGACAACTCCAACATATTCAGTTGTACTGCATATTTGAAGAAGAATTAATGAAGTTTCTTTCAAGGTTTCAACATGTGTGTTAAATTGCCTTTTGTGCGATTGATGAAAAGCCGTACGACCAAATGTTGGTCCCAAATTATAACAAACAAAGAGTGATACAAACAAAGTATAATAATAAAAATAAAATTAAAATTTGAAAATATAATCAATAAAAATTAAATTTGAAAAGATACCATGATAATAAAAAAATGATAAATACAACAAAAAAAAGAAAACGATAAAAATGATAAACTGGTTCATCCCAGCTTCGAGGTTCACCCCTTTGCACTTTTGTAGCATGAAATCTATCGCCTACATGAATTTCTTCACATTCCCCACGGAGTTTCACACTCTTCATGAAATCCCACAAATGACTTCTCACCATTGTCAATCCTCACATTCCACATATTCATAAACTCAACACCACAAATTCTCTACACTCTTCTCACGATGTTCTCAAGATCAGTACATAAATTTTGATTCCCTTATGCTATCTCTTGAGTTGGATATGAGTCCCCGAGCTTTCCTCTCTAATGTAGCTGTCACCTCTTGGGTTGAATATGAGTCCATGAGCTTTCCTTTCTGGTGTGAGATGAAATCTTTTGAATAGGCTTAAGACCACCTTAAATAGAGCACGATAGCCTATTCTCATTTTTCGAGATCAGCTTATCACCACCTTAAATGGAGTACAACATCTAATTCTCTACAAAAAATCTTCTAAATAGGCTTAAGACCACCTTAAATGGAGCACGACACCCTATTCTCATCTCTGAGATCAACTTAAGATCACCTTAAATGGAGTACGACATCCAATTCTCTGCATAAATTCATTGAGATAAGCTTAAGACCACCTTAAATGGAGCATGATACCCTTTTATCATCCTTCAAGATCAGCTTAAGATCACCATAAATGGAGTATATCATCTGATTCTCTGCATAAAATCTTGGAGATTGCCTTAAGACCGCCTTAAATGAAGCATGACACCCTATTCTTATCTTTCAAGATCGACTTAAGATCACTTTAAATGGAGTACGGCATCCAATTCCTTACACAAAATCTTTTGAGAAAGGCTTAAGACCACCTTAAATGGAGCTTGAAACCCTACTCTCATCCATTGAGATCGGCTTAAAACCATCTTAAATGGAGTATGACATCTGATTCTCTACATGAAATCATTGAGATATGCTTAAGAACACCTTATTTTGAGCACGACAACTTATTCTCATCTTTCGAGATCGGCTTATGACCACCTGATAGCGACTTTATATATGCTTAAAAATACAAGAATTTGATACCGCTGCTAGAAGATTTAAATCCCCGACAACGACGCCAAAAATTTGATGTAACTTTTAATATGTAAGAATTTATGAACCCAAATTTATATATTTATAATAATTTTGTAAATTCACAATTTCAAACGCAAGTATACGTATCGCTCAAGTAATACAGGGCTCTAGTGGAGTCCCGTTTATCGATCCTACAGGAAAACGAGGTAAGAGGTCCTTAGTCAAATTCTAATCTACTACAATTAGTCCTTAGTTTGGAATGTCGATTAAAATGATGTTTTATCTAGCAACTACTCCTAAATGCAAGTGTTAAATGTAAAGATAGTAACTATAACTAAATGCAAATATTAATTTGAAAGATAACCCTTTTTAGTTGAATTGGTTTGGAGAATTTTGAGATATTAAAAACTACTATTCTTATGTAATGAATTGGATAAATCATATTCTTTACCCTTTGGTCCTAGCATAAAGAACATTGACTAATCATATGCTTGTTTACTGAATCCATGGCTAGGCTGGAAGGATACAGGCTCTCACTTTGGAGCTCCCATGCTCCCCTCGCCTGAGGGCTAACATCTCCGCTTCAGTACTCAAACAATAGGACCAAATTAGGGATTTTAGTCTGTCACCCTAAAATCTCCAATTCTACACCCATCAAAGTATATTTCCCTATTTATTTACACTCAACTCCTATGAACTTAACCATCCATGGAATTTAAATGTGGTTCCACTTTGTTGAGAATTACACCGCCCTTTCGAATAAATGAAATTACAATAAATTTCAACACTACAACGGGCCTTTATTGTAATGTAAATAAAGTACAAGGAAAAACCATCACACTTATAATTAAATCCGCTTCTAACATGCATCACAAAATCCTAAACATTAATTCTACTCATTACAAGAGAAAAGTAAAATGAAAAAAACAGCATCATCTTCTCATACCATTATTTCCAAACAAGAATAGATAGTAAGAAAAACACATCACAAAGCACGAAGAAAACACAATGGAAAACTTCATTTTAACAAAGCAAATCCACTAGATAGGTTCTTACAAAACCATAAGATAATGAAGAAAAAAATACTTAGTTTTTTCCCTTTGAAAGGAAGACGAAAATCTCTCCCACAAAGTCTCCCGCCGATCCATGCAATGCTAGAACTTCTCCTTACAAATTCTCTCAAAATCTCCTCTCCAATCTCTCCAAAAGGGTAGAAATCTACATTTCTACTCCTATTCTAAAAACCCTAAACTTTCTCCACAATTTTCCTAACATTCCTCTCACACATAACCCTCTTTTTGAAACCTAAATTTGTTCTTTTAAAGTGTATGTATGAAGTTTGAAGAGTTGCCACAAGAACCCTTTCCAAAAGCATCAAAATACGTTGAATTTCGGCACATAACCGCCAAAAGTCGGTCCATGGTTGTCCCGGACGCCGTCGGCGGGCTCGAGGGCGCCGTCGGCAAGCTTTTCTATCATTTTTTGGTCTTCTTAGGTAAATCTCACCGTTGACGCCGTTTTGGCGCCGTTGGGGAGCAGACTGCACAGCTCCACCATTTCGCTCCGTTTCGCTCCGTTTTAGCTCCTCGCTCCGCTTTAGCTCCGTTTCGCTCCATTTTAGTTGTGTTGTGTTCCTAACAGATGGCCATACAAAATAAGCATGAAAACAACCTTCATGAAAACAACCTTCTAACAACCTTCTTTTAAAATGTAATCTCATTCTAAAATATGCAAGAAGTGTAAAAGATATTAAGCATCGAAAGACTTATCGGAAGGAGATAGAGCAAAATTTCATTTCTTGCTCGTTTTTACTCCAAGTTGCGCCATTTTTGCATCTTTTTGATCCAATGACCCTAATTAATCATACCTGCAACAAAACATCAAAAATACCCTTCTTTAAAGTGTAATATCATCAAAAATAATGTATAATAGGTATGAAAATCTCAACATATTTTCCTTTGGTCACCACCTTAAATGGAGTACGACATCTGATTCGTAACACAAAATCTTTCGAGATAGGATTAAGACCACCTTAAATGGAGCACGACATCTGATACTCTACACAATATCTTTGAGATTGGCTTAAGACCACCTTTAATGGACCACGGCATCTCATACTCTACACGATATCTTTGAGATAGGCTTAAGACCACCTTTCATGGAGCACGACACCCTATTCTCATCCTTCAAGATCAGCTTAAGACCACCTTAAATGGAGTATGACATCCAATTCTCTACATGAAATCCTTTAAAATCAACTTAAGACCACCTTAAATAGAGTACGACATCTAATTTTCTACATGATATCTTTGATATAGGCTTATGACCACCTTAAATGGAGCACGACACACTATTCTCATCCTTCAAGATTGTCTTAAAACTATCTTAAATGTAGTACGACATCCAATTCTTTACAAAATATCTTTAAGATAGGCTTAAGACCACCTTAAATGGAATACGACATCTGATGCTCTACCCGACATCTTTTGAGATAGGCTTAAAACCACCTTAATTAGGTCTAGGCATCCTATTCTCATTTCTCTGCACTTTCGATATCTTTTGAGTTGGATGTGAGTCTGTGTGCATTCCATCTAAATCCAATCTCTTCATATATTTCTGCCTTTTGGAATTAAGATTTTCATTAAATTGTAATTAAAATTGACATTAAAGTTAAAACATTGTAATTTGAAATTGAATCAAATCTTCTCTATAACCGTCAATTTCACTGATGGCTATCTCTGCAAATTTGTCGCACAACCCTTCACTTGGGTTAGCAAGCACAAATCACTCTTTCAATTTTAAATTCACTCTTAAAATTGATCTTCTAAAGGTACACTCACCAATCCCCAGCACAAGTCTCTGTGTACTCCCCATCGTAAACCTTCTCAACAATTTCTCTCTCTTTTGTTCCGAGCCTCTGAGCTATGGCAGCTTTGTTGGATTGTTGATTTTTTTTGTCAACGCCAATACGTGCGGTGTGCTCGCCCAGCAAACAACACCTATTGGGGGTCCATTTATTGACCTCAATTTTTGTTGAGGTCTAATCTTTCTACCTGGAGCCTAGGGTCTAGCCATATGACTTTCTTGTTGAATTTTCTTAGAGGACTAGTGATGGGACCCTCACTAATAGAAATTTTAAACTCAAATTGCTTATCTTGAAGTTCCACATGTTAGTTCTAACCTCTAGCACTAGTAGGTGGGACCAATATAGAGGAGCTCAACAGGGGTCCCCATAAAACTGTTTTGTCTTAGGGTTAACCCTAGGTGGTGTGGTCTTGGTCAGTGTTGCACACATACACTTGCACCTATCCTCACAACATTAACCACAGCCAAACACATTTAGTTGATCCCCTACTCTATTGGAAACTTATGTAGATGGTCCCCTAAACCATTAGCTTTGGGCTAGGGTTTGGCTAAGACCAACACATGTAGGTTCTATAATGGGAGTTACCATGGTCTTATGCCTCAATATTCTGGCCTCGTGATTAGCATACTCAATCAATCCTAATTTTTCAAATTCCCAAATTTGACCCTTTTAGCCCCAAACTTCACCAAATTACCAAATTCCCCTAAACCTTGGATTTTTCAAAAATTCCCAAAATTATCCAAATCCTCAAAATCTCTTCAAAAATTATTTTAAACTATTCCAAATCACTCAAATTAACCAAAATACATCAAATTTTCTAAAATTCCGAAAATACCCTCAAAACCCTAAAATTACCAAATTGCCTTTCATGTTCCAAAAATTCTCAAATTCTCCAAAATCACTTCAAAAGTCCCGAAAATCAATTTAAACCACTCCATTGAGCCCAATTTGACCAAATTGACCCATTTTTGACTAAAATCCCCAAATTACTATTAAAGGCCCAAATTCCCTAATTCATCTCCAATTTGCCAAATTTACTTCAATCTCACTCAATTTCAATTCAAAACTCAAAATCATCATCCCCAATCCCAATTGAAACTAAATACAAGCTCAATTGAACGCAATTGCAAGCTCAATTGCAAGCCCAATCCAAAATCCCCAATGTAGCCATACCATTAAATTCCCCAAATGGAACCTCATTATCAAATATTTCCCCAAATTTGGTTTCTAAACTCTTCATAGTACTTCTCTAAATCAATTTGAACAATCAATTGACCCAAATTTGGACTCAAATCTCACCCAAATCCAACTTAAGCCAAAACCCTCAATTTTGACCAACGGCCAAAATCCACCAAATTGAACCTCATAACTCTAAAATTTTCACCGAATTGATATCCAAAACTCTTCATGACAATCTTTTAGACCAATTTGAACCATCAATTGAACCATTTCCTAACCCTAGCCCAATCAAACCCAAGTCTAACGCAAATGCCCAAAATTTATCATATAGCCAAATTCCATCAAAGTGACCTTCCAAATAAATTCAAAACTCTCAATTCCTTTTCAAAACTTATCATGACAATTATCCTAGCGAAATCGATTAATCACTTGACACAAGTCCTACCCAAACCCAACCTAGACTCAGGTTGACCCAAAACACAAACTTTCAACCCAATTCATACACTTGACCAAATCAAACAAAATTGACCAAACCAAGCCCACCAAAGCCAACATTTGGACCCTAAGAACTAGCATAGATCCACCTAGCCCAACCTAGTTGAGCCATGGACCAAGGGTCCCATAAATAAGGGGATCTCCTTCCAAAATTGGCTAATCCAAGGGAGTTGTTCCATCAGTCATCAAACTTCCAAGCTATAACCATTAAACCCTCCCTTAGATCCCCAAAGCCAACTAAGCACCTCCTCTGGCATGACTGGCTGGCCTAGTCACCAAAGAGCCTCAATACCAAGAGTCACCCCACATTAAATCAAACCTATTGAACCATCTAATGTATCCAGCTCCAAGTGGTCCTTGGTGTTTCTGCACCCTCCACATCAGCAAGCCTTTATATCTGAATTGAAACCCAACTAGCTACCCAAGCTCCTCTATTTAAACACTACCCTCTCACAACCAAAGATAGAGTGTGCTCAAATCCTTGGGGAGACCATCCATGTTCCAGCCACCTCCACTACTGCCTGAGCCCAATTCCTCATTGGAAAACCAAAGTAGATTCTGGACATTTCCTAAAATCCACTGAACCCCAAATTGAAGTGCCCTTAACCTTCACCAAAGCTTAAGGAGAAGTTTCCCACCCATTGTTTGACTAGGGTCCACCCCCATTTCACTGAACTCATACTTGGAGCATCCACCAAAAGAAATTTACACTTCCAGGAGGTTTTTCAGACTCTACTAATACTTCCACAAGAATCGAATTGAGGCCTCCCCTCTCAGAGTTTGGTATAAAGCCTAAACCCTAAATTTTGGATCAGTTTGGGCCTTTGTGAAGAAAACTAATTTTATATGCATGTAGCCATATAGATTAGTTTGCCTTAAGTAGAAGAAGTCCGTATAGATGTGTTTTCCATAAGTAAATGAAGGTGTAAGAACAACCAAAAAGTAATTTGGTTAAGTATCGAGCGAGATCTTAGGGTTTGAAGTTGAATTGCTCTTGGGTTAGGATAATTAGAGATGATGAATGGATTATGTCCATTTGCGCGTGTACCGATCCAATGATGGAGGGAGCGTCTAATGAGTAGATGGAATGAAAAGCACTAGCTGAGTCTTCGACTATGTGGATGGCGGTCCCGAATAAGGAAGAGCCACATGGAGCTTTAGTGCGTACAAGGTTGACACGCCGTTGACTGGGATAAGTAGGAAATTGAGATTTTTTATTTATTTTAATTCTTGAACTTAGAGAATTCATAAGTTAGTGTAGGAAAATCATAAAAATAGTAAAAATACCTTGTTGCTCAGTGAACAGAGGAAAATAATATGAAACAAAAAATTTAAATTATTTGGTGTGTCTTCAATTTTTAATTAATCAATATTCTCTATAAGGTTTTAATTTTAATTAATCATATAATGATCATCATGACTTGAATTTTTATGGGTTTATTCTTCAAGACAGTGGGAATGTTTGATGATTTTTCTAAAGTTAGAAAGCCTCTCTGCATATGTAACCCTAAATTCTAAGTTTAGATGGCTGCTTTGCTTAAAATAATTACATAAATCAAAATGTAAAATAGAAAGTTATGAGACTTATTTCGGTAGGTTCCTTGTGCTAAGAGGACTTCTGGAAAATTATAAATTAAGTTTTAATATTTATGTAAATTATTGTAATTAATAAACCCTAAAAATTCATAAAAATAAAAACATGTACTTCATATATTTTAAAAATTAGCAAATTCAATTCCACACTGTAAATAAAACTTATTTTAACTCACTTTAAAAATTTTATATTTATTTGATTTAATTTGATCAGTAAAATCGACTTTTCAATTAGAAAGACATTTTTGGCATTAGAATAATTTTAATATAATTATATATAATTAGGAAAATTATGAAAAATTATTTTCTGAGTTCCTTGTGATTAGGGGCACTTAAGAAAAATAAAATTTATTTTTTAATAAAAACTTTATTTTTAAGCCTATTTTTTGAATTAAAAATAATTAAAAATAACTAAATATTTCAAATGTACAAAAATATTTCAAAAAGTTCCTAATCACTTCTTGATCACTTGGAACTCATTAGAATATTTTTACTAATTTTTATAAGTTAAATATGATTGTTTAAAAGCTAAAAATGTATTTTTTCCAGTTTTCCATTAAAAATAATTATAATAAATAAATTAAAAATCACAAAAAGAAAATTTTGTTTCTTTAAGTTCTCTGGACTCAGAGACATTTAATAAAGATATAAAAAGTAATTTTTGTAATTAAAACATATTTTCTATTTAATTAAATCACTAAAATCAGTAGATAATTATAATAATTAAAATATAGCTTTAAAAATTATAAATATTTGTCCAAATGGTCCTCTGACCTAGATGAACCTCTGGTAATTTTCACATGACCAAAATTTGATTAGTTAAACAAATTAAAATTAAAAATCCTATTTCATGTTAAAATAATTATTTAAATTAAATAAAATTTTGAAAAATCACATTTTCTTCTCTAATGTTTTAAGTGAGCCATGAGTGGGGTAATTTAAAAATTTCAAAGTCATTTGAATTATATTTGAAAGGTTATGAAGTGGAGAGCCTTAGGGGCGAAAATGGTTATTTTAGATTTTGGTGCTTTAATGAAAATTTAGAATCAATAAAAGGGATAATGGGTAATTTTGATATTGATAAACTCTTTCTTATGATTGAAAAATAAAGTAGGTTAAAAGGAAGAAACCAATTTTCCATCTTTTCATGGTAAGACTAAAATTATAATTTTATCAATTGTCATTATTTAGAAGTCAATTAAAATTGGATGATTCTCAAGTTATTGGCTTAAGTTAGGAAGATACTAATCCAATCATTTTAAGTCCACAATTAGATACAGCATGATCTTTTAATAAGAATATATCCCAATTGAATTAATATTTTGAGAATTGCAAATTCTCCCATGAAAATTGTTAAAGGCTTAGTAGTGAGCTAGGCTTGATACTTGAACTTGTTTAATGAGGTTAAGAAAAGTTAATATAACTGACAATTAACACCTTTAAACACTTCAAGCCCAACTTTAGTGGTGGGTACAAAATCTTTAATGACTTAAACTTATCTTATGGGCATCCACTTACATAACTTTTAAATAAAATATTAGGTGAATATTGGACTACCTCACTCTTAGGATGATTAAAATATCAATTTCAGTGAGCATAAGATGTATTAATCAATTGAAACCAAATTTAAAACTTTGGATGATCAATTGAACATTATAATAGGTAAAAATGAACTAGAAACACTTTAAAATGATATAAAAGTTGTTAGGGATTGTTCCCCAAACACTTTTATGACCTTTTCGAAGTTTTGAAAAATAATTAGACTTATTATATTTTATTCTATAAAATCATTCATTAAAATCTTTAGGGACTCAGCAAGTTATGCCTTAGGGTTTGGTAACTACACCTTCTTCTTCCCTTGCAATTTAATTAAATTTCCTGAAAAAATTATATATATACACGTTGCAAGTTCTAAATCTTTCAGCGGGAGCAACAAGAAAATGACAGGTACGCTTTTACATTTTTATTTAATTTTTGTCATTTAATGCAGTTTAATTTTGCTTTAAAACAATATACTTGCTTGGTTGTAAACCTTACTTCACTTGCAAAACAAAAACAACTTTTTCAAAAACAGTCATTCTTTTTAAAATTAAACAAGATTTTCAAAACCAAAACAAAACAACAACTTCATAATATGTTCTTTTGAATTTATGGGAGTCCCTCGGATGAGGTAACTCATGGTTGCTAATGAGATCTCCCTGATTTAAATGGTTTTAACAACTTGTTTAAGTTAAGTAAATTCAAAAGAAAATTGTGGTACCAGAACGACGGAACTGTAGGATCCTAACCGGTGTCGCTCTAATCCACTTTAACCCCCTCCCCCCATGATTGAATTTGAAATTGTCATTTAAACTTTTAAACCATTAGACCATAGGACTACTTATTCTCTGCGAGCAACCTTTTGCAACTGCAATCTACAACAGCATGAGGATCTACAATAACAAATCTTTCCTAAGAATTAAACAACAAGCCATAATACTTTGAGGGTGTCCTCCTAGTACGACATAAATCCTCAACTTTATATTTAGGATTTTGCACAATCTTGTTGTGTAATTTAAGCCCTAACTCATTTTAGGATTTTGAAGTTGTTCTTCATCACAAACTAAATCCTCATATCTTCCAAACAATTTGTGTGATCGTCTCACACAAACAGAAGCCCTAACTAATTTAATTGGCAGGATGAAACATTTAATATCTTCTCACCAAAATTGAAACCAAACTATAGGATAGCTTGGGAAGTCACATAGGTTCTCCTCAAAATCCATGGCATCCTGTAGTTTTTCCTTTTTTGGATCCCAAAATAAATGTTTCAAATTTGAGCCTCTCCTATTTGACACTCCTTGGTTTGATCTTTGAAAATTCTTATCCTTTTGAACTTCTTGAAGACAATATTTTCTGATCTTAATTGAGAGTTTTCTTAGGTGGCTTTAATCATTTAAGATGGAATTGGCTATAGGGCTTTCATCTATTGGGAGCTTTAAGAACCAAGGAAATATAAACTCTATCTAATCTTTCATATTAGGTAGGGAATTTGTCGGCTTATATTAAAGGTTTGCAAACCAAATAGATGTCATAAATTTTGTAATTTATTTAATCAAGCCTCTCCACCAAGTGACGTGTCTATCCCTCGGGATAGGTGCATTACTTGTGGTGTTGTGCTCGATCATTTAAACGATTGTCTAGATAAGACCAGTTTGATCTCATATTTTCAAAATTAAGATATGACCTTTTTTAGAATTAAAAAACTTGTTTTTTTCTAAAAAATCAAATTTATTTATATTATTAAATTAAGTTAATACCACCCAATTTCAAGCATAAAAAAAAATGCGTCGACACCTAGGTGCCAAAATAGGGGCTTAAGAGCCAACTTACAAAGCGCTCGGTGCCTACATGCCAGAATCTAGTGCTAAGGTGCTATAGTTAGAAAAACTGCCCGAAAGCTTCTTTTGACGGTTTAAAGATGAATTTTTCTTTATATAACTCTTAGAACTCAAAATTTGGAGTTAATTTAAGTTTTTAGAGAGGGAGAAGATCCACTCATCTTGTTCTTATGGCTTCCAACTCTAAGGAGAAAATACAAGTTTGGGATCTTCAACCGACTGAAGCTCATCAGTTTTGATGTGCAGAGATTATATGATAGAAGTCTTGTGAAGAAGAAATCAATCAAGGAAAGAGGTTTTATATATCAAGGTTTCAATACTCCTGGTAGTCATGTGGAAGAGATAATC
Organism: Phalaenopsis equestris; assembly: GCF_001263595.1. Classification (NCBI taxonomy): domain Eukaryota; kingdom Viridiplantae; phylum Streptophyta; class Magnoliopsida; order Asparagales; family Orchidaceae; genus Phalaenopsis; species Phalaenopsis equestris. The sequence continues at coordinate 308,469 of NW_018253730.1, read as the reverse complement.
ATGGAAAAGCGATGGGAATTACTATGCTACACAATTGTTGCTATAATCATTCCTGTCGTGAAAGAATTTTAAGCTAATCTTCATGGTATTGACCAGGGAGTTGTCTATGTTTTAGGCAGGTGTTTACCTTTTACTCCTTCAATAATAAATGAATTGTTCTTGATAGAGAAAGTTCCAATTTGTCACTGTGCTAAATTCTCTCCTGCAAGAGAATAAATAAATGAAGTTTTTAATTTTTTTACGAATGAAGATGGAACTTGAGAAACAAAAGATGATTGTGATGTAAGTTTTCCTTCTTCATTATTAAATTATGCCTCAAAGCATTGACATTTCTCCATTTCAGCAAAATTACTTCTTACTACAAAACTCAGTAAAGTGATGAAGGAGAGTGTTATCCTCAATTATTGTGTTCAAACTAGAAGATCAATTGATTTGGGGGCTTTAATGGTTCAATCTATTTTTGGCTTAATATTAAATGGATCTTCTCATAGACTGAGATATCCTTCTACTATATTATTGCTTGGTAGCCAAGTACAAGTTCCTTAAAAAAATAGGAAAGGTTACTTCTTCCCTTGAAACCTATGGACCCAAGTTTAAACTTTGAAGGCATGGATAATAAAGAAGTGGATGATAAAAACAATTCTATGGATCAATCATCTCAGAATTCAACACTATTTTTACAACCCCAACTTCAAGATTATTTAGGTGTTATGTTAAAGGAAATTAAGAAGATTGAGAAAGAGATGATTAATATTATCAATGTGATTAACAACATTTCAAATCAATGTGACCATCTGGATTGGTAAATCAAACAAAATTTTGATCATACTGCACTTTTAGAAGAGGCAATGGTACGGATGTATAATAAAAATGATTAGATCGAGGATAAATCACTAGTTGAATCACTAATTGATTTTCTCCACCGCCCTTTCTATAACTTATATGTGCACCACCAATCCATGAAGGATCTTAGAGAGGAAGAAAGTGATGAGAATGAAGGTGTGTAGTAGCTTTCAAGAAATGAATTTGGATTTAAAAGAACTTTTTTGTTGTGTGTGTGAGATGAAGTTTAATAATTATTGACATCAGGATTGCTTATGTTTTAGTATTTAATTTTTCGTTTTCAGCGACAAGTTGTTGGTGTGATTTGTGATGTTGAGTTATATATCAAGATTTTAAATTGTATGTCTGTAATTGTTTAGAGAGATATATATATAAATATATATATATATAAATATATATATATATATATATATATATAAGTGAATGATGTCTTGTTCGTGAAGAATTGAAAGTTGAAGATTCACTTAATTTTGATAATTAATTCATAATTAGGCTAATTAAAGTTTGGAGTGCCTTAGTGTTCAACGCTGATATTAAAATTATAAAAATAAACAAAATTAGCTTGGGCGCCTAAGCGCCGAAGTTGGCGTCTAGGTGCCAGATTGACTAAACCACTAAAATGGTATAAAATCACAAAAAATGGGCCAAAAGTCCTCCTTTTTTTGTCAATTTAGACATCTTCTTCACAAGGCACACCGAGCAGCAACCTAGGGCTTTCCTACATATATTTCTTAAGAGATTTCACGATTTGAAAATCTTGGATTTCTTCTTCTCCCAGTAAGAGCTTCACTTTGGCATAAATATTTTTATTTTCACCATGATTTTTTTCTACATTGAGGAAATACCAAAAAATTGAAAAAATAAGAGAAATATACTGCAGAATCCATGGTGTGAAGTTTCTTAGTGTTGATTTTGATGTTAGGAGTTCATTAACCTTTATTGTAAATTTATTTGGATTTATTGTGGATATTTTAGAAAATTTCATGGCTCATAAAGTGAAGAGGGGGAAAGGGAAGGGATTTTTGGATTCAACGAAGTTTTCCAATCTTAAAGCCCAATATCGATATAATATGGAGTTCAACACAAGAAAGTTGATCCAAGAGCGAGTTTACTTTAGGCTTGGGGGTGTGATAGAAAATTTTATTGTGATGTGCCATTTGGAAAGCTTCTGTTATTTTACTATAGTTTCCATTATTTCATTGTACAAGAATTTTATGCAAACCTATATGAAGCCTCTAAAAATCAAATATTTGTTCGTGGAAAAAGCGTATAATTTACTCAAGAGAGAATTAATGCTCTTCAATAGTTACAGTATTTTATTGATTGCAAATATGCTTCATTTGAGACTTTTAAATCGATGTTAGATGAGGTTATTGCATTTTACACTGATAGAAGGGGAGTTTGGAAAGTGAAGAACAACCACAAGGTAAACTTCTCTATCTTTATGTTGAATGCACACTCCAAAGCATGACACTATTTTATTTCTGCAAGTCCTCTTCTTCCAATTATCTTTGTGAAGTTACTAAAGAGAGTGCATCATTGAGTGTTTATTTGTTGTAAATGATAAGAGGGACTTTAGAGAAGGATTTAAGGCTCTTATATAGAGGTTTTTGAAGACATTTGAAGAGGCACTTAAGGCACCATTTAGAAGATTCATTGAATATGGACAGTATTGAAGAGACACTTTAACTTGGGAAATTATAAAAAAGGCCTGGAAATATTTTTAAAAGCTCTCTTGAACTAATTGAAAGAGGAAAAGAAGTCTTGGAGAAGAAGAAGAAGAAGGATTGGGTGACTGCTCCGAGTTGGGAGACAAGGGGAGAGAGAAAGAGAGAAAGTGAGAGATTTCTTCTTTTCTTTTCACTTTATTTTTGGAGTGGATTGTAAGGAGATTGTTTTAGCTATACAAGGATAGTTTGATTTCCATCAAAGATAAGTATTGTCATTGTATTTTGATTTAAATTTAGTATTTTTTTATATGGTTTCAAAGTCTTGTTCAATGAAAAGTTCTTGTTGTTTCTCCATGTGTAGTGAGTAGTTTTCTTTTCTCTTCCCTCTTATAATAATTTAGTATGCATGTGTAATGCACCAAAAATATATGCATTTTTAGACCCATATTTTATACTTATTTTTGGTGATATTGCACTTTAATGGAAGGTATTTTGATGTTTTCTTGTAGGTTGTTGATTTTTAGGGCTTAAAGAAAGAAGGAAGAAAAAAGGATGAAATTTGGAGTCAAAATGACATTTTTGAGGAAATACTCAGCGTCGACAGCGCTAAAGTCAGCGTCGACGACATGAGACTAGCGTCGACGGCGCCAAAGGCGGTTCAGACCCCGTTTCTAGAAGGTTCGATGTATTTGGATGATATTTAAAGAGTTTTTGGAGGTACCTATTGGATAACCGACCTTGAGAACTCCTCTACTTTCATTTTTCATTCCACAATGTTCCGCCACGCCACATTTTCATAATTCATCTTCATTCTACCACCATATTGGAGTCAATTAGTAATTACCACATCTTAGAGAAAAAACATGATTACAGTTTAGAGTTTTTGTGGTGAGATTTAATGTGAAAATTTCTATAAGAGTGTTGGAGAAGGAGATGGAGAAGGAGAAAAGTGAGAGATTTCTTCTTCGTGCATTTCTAAGGAAAGGCTACAAAGGATTTGCTTTGAGATAGAGTTCAAGATGAGTTTGTTTGTTTATTTAGTGTTGTATGAACTTTGTTTTATATATAAAATTTGTGTTTTGTCATATCTTTTTTATGAAGTCTGAGTAATTCTCTCTATCTTTCCCCCTACTCTGAGATAAGGTGAAATGAATACATAAAATGAATGTGCCATAGTTAAAATATAAAATAAATTGTGATGATTTTTCAACTCCAAAATTAATTTACTTTTCAATATGGCCAATTAATTTGTTAAAATGGCCAATTAATTAATTTACTTTTCAATATGGCCAATTAATTTGTTAAAATATGTTGAGAAACATATGTTCCAGGAAATGGAGTATGAGTTCTTCACATTTGTGAGGGTCACATTTGATTTCATGAAGGAGAAATTTGTTCAAAAAATTAAGTGCAAATAAATAGGAAATTATTCTCTGTTGGGTGTAGAATTGGAGAATCTATAGGGTGACAGACTAAAATCCCCAATTTAGTCTTAGTGTTTAAAAACTAAAGCGAGAGTTAACTAAAGCGAGAGTTAATTTAAAAACTAAAGCGAGAGTTAACCTTCAGGTGAAAGGAAGTGGGAGCTCTGGAGTGGGAGTCGGTATCCTTTTAGGGACTAAACGAATTTAGGGACTAAACCTAGGATTAACTAATGATTTTCTATGCACTGTATCAGGGTAGAAAATTAAAATTGCTTCTATTTGATACAATAAATATTATAAAAATTTATCTCATCTCATTTCACCAGAATATCTTTATAGTGGGAAGGATACATTTTCACATTAAAAGTCTTCATTACATAAACATAGTTAGTAGATTAGTGGTTATTATTCAAAATTTGCATTTCCATTTTAATAATAGTTATTTAATTTAGTTTGGTTAATATCTCAACATTCAAAATTAGTGACAGTGATTTAGTTTGATTTTCTGTAAATTTCTTGTTAAAATTTATCATTGCTAACTTACACCTTCCCCGTGGGATCGATATTTGGGGCTTAAATAGAAAATCATTATTACTTGATAAAGATACGTATACTTGTGTAGAATCCCATTATTAATTGCTTATAATTTTATACATTTTACACAACTTACTTTTCATACAAGGATCAAGTTTTTAGTGATGTAGTGGTGTCAGCATCATAAATTCTTACATATAAAAATCGGGATCAAGTTTTTGGCGCCGTTATTGGGAAAGGTAACAGGTAAATTTAATTAAATTAAATAGTTTTGAAAAATTAGGAAATTTAGATAATATATGTATATATATATATATATATACAAATATATAAAAACATAGAAAAAAATAAAAAAATAAATAAAAAAAAAAGAAATTTATTTAAGAATTTATTTTTAAAGAATTTTACTTTACTTACTTTATTTATTTATGTGAAATATTGGATCTGAAGGTTTAGTACCTTACAATTCATACCTTACAATTCATGTACCTTACGATTCCAAATTAGAATGTACTATTATAAAAATTTGAAAAGAACAAAGAGAAATTAAGAATTTGAAAGAAATGGCAAAAAATATAGAAAATCTAATAAATGAGAATCGACAAAGACCTTTAAAAGATTATGTGAATCCGATAGCAAATGAACTTCATTTAACTAATCAAAATCCTTATGTAAATTCATTTGAGCTTAAATCTCCTATTATCCAAATGGTACAAAATAATCAGTTTGGAGGTTCACCTACAGAAGATCCTAACTTACATCTTGCTAGTTTGCTTGAAATTTGTGCTACATTTAAATATGACGGAGTGTCTAATGATGTTGTTAGGCTTAGACTTTTTTCTTTTTCATTAAGCGATAACATCAAGGCTTGGTTAAATTCATTAGCACCAAGATCTATTAGAACTTGGGGAGAACTATCATATAACTTCTTGGCTAAATATTTTCCACCTTCGAAAATTGCTAAGCTTAGAAAGGATATTACAATTTTTTTTCAGTTTGAAGGGGAATCATTATATGAAGCCTGGGAAAGATTTAAGGATCTTCTTAGAAAATGTCTGCACCATGATTTGCCAAATTGGTTAATAATTCAAACTTTTCACAGTAGATTAGTAGGATCATCAAGATCTATTATAAATGCTGCTGCAGGCGAATCATTAATGTCAAAACCTTTTGATGAAGCATATTCTTTAATTGAAGAAATGTCTACTAACAATTTTCAATGGCCCTCTGAAAAGGTAAATCCTAAGAGAGTAGCCAGTATTGATGATTCTGATGCAATGTCTATTTTGACATGTCAACTTGCTCCTATTTCTAAAAAGATTGATCAAATATAATTTCTAAAAAGATTGATCAAATCTCAAATACCCCTTCTCAAATACCCCTAATATTAGAGGAAAATTCACTAGGACAGATTATTGATACTCAACCATCTTATAAAACCTTAAACGCTATAAATAATTGAAATAACAATCCTGATTCTAACTATTTTAACCATGGATGGAAAAATCACCTTAACTTTAGTTAGAGTAATTATAATGATTTGGTGAATCCATCTGTAAATCTGAACAATCAAGGAATCCTAATTTTCAACCTTATTATCCTTCAAGATTTAACTTCAATCCTAACACACTAGTTAAGGAAAAGAAGTTGACAATGGAAGAAGTGTTGTTGAATATGGGAAATCAAATACAAAATTAAGGGGCTGCTATTAGAAATATTAAAAATCAATTAGGACGTATTGATACTGCACTTATTAACAGACCTTCTGGAATTCTTCCGAGTACTGTGGAAGTTAATCCAAAAGATCAAAATAAAGGGCAAATTACGAAGTGGAAAAGAAATTGAAACAAGAATCCAAAGAGAAACTGAATTTGATGAAGAGAAGGAAGAAATGGAAAATGATCAACAGGAAAATGAACAAACACAGTTTCCTTTAGAAAACCATTACCTTCGTTTCCTTAAAAACTGAAGCGTATGTAAAAATTGAAGTTTAGGTGTTATATATATATATGTAAATACATAAATCCTTAAGAAGTTAATAATAAATATTCCTTTTTT
>NW_018253730.1:294399-301896 GCF_001263595.1 Phalaenopsis equestris | reverse complement strand
CAAGTTATGCAAAATTTATGAAGGATGTACTAAATAATATCATGAAGTTTACAGATCATGAGACAGTTGCACTCAGTGAAGAGTGTAGTGTTATTATTCAGAAAAAGCTTCTTGAAAAATTAAAAGATCATGGTATTTACACTATACCTTGTGCAATTGGTGAAAAGTTTTATGGAAAAGCTTTATGTGATTTTGGAGAGAGTATATATCTTTTGCCCATATAAATTTTTAAACGTTTAGATTTAGGAGAAATTTCCCCTACTACTGTAACTCTTCAGTTAGCTGACCGATCAATAACTTATCCAAAAGGAGTTATAGAGGATGTACTAGTAAAAGTGGATAAATTTATTTTCCTTGTAGACTTTATAGTATTGGATATGGAGGAAGATAAAGAGATTCCTATTATTTTAGGGAGAACATTTCTTGCAACAGGAAGAGTTGTAATAGATGTACAATAAGTAGAATTAATAATGAGAGTTAATGATCAAGAAGTAAAATTTAATATAGCAAAAGCTATGAAATATCAAGCTATGAAATATCCTTGCTATGAAATATCCTTCAATAGAAAAAGATAATAAATGTTTCAGGATGGAAGTAGTTGATTGTCTAAGTAATGAACAATTTAATAAAGAATTTGAAGATAAATTTAAGCAAAGAGATATTTTTGAGAATGAAGATGAAATTAAAGAAGAAGATTTGGATTATATTCATAGAAAATTTGAAACATTAGACTTGTTTGAAAATGATAGTAAAAATTTTATCCCTTCAAGTATTAAACCACCAGAACTTGAATTAATGATACTACCTGCCCATCTAAAGTATGTATTCTTAGGAGAGTCATCTACATTGTCGGTTATTATATCTTCTGAGTTAACTGATATTCAAAAATAAAAGTTAGTAGAAATGTTGAAAATGTATAAAAAGCCTTTTGGATGGACTTTACTAGATATTAAAGGAATTAGTCCTTCAATTTGTATGCACAGAATTTTATTAGATGAATTAGATGAACAATATATGAACAATATGAACTTAAAGCTAATCCTCAGAGAAGATTAAACCCAATAATGAAAAAAGTTGATAAAAAAGAGATTTTAAAATGGTTAGATGCTTGAATTATATATCCTATTTCAGATAGTGCTTATGTAAGCCCAATTCACTATGTCCTGAAGAAAGGAGTGTTCATTGAAGAAAATGAGAAAAATAAATTAATATCAATTAGACAAGTAACTGGTTGGCAAATTTGCATTGACTATCGAAAATTAAATATGGCCATAAGAAAATATCACTTTCCTTTACCCTTTCTAGACCAAATAATGGATAGATTGGCAGGGAATAAATATTATTGCTTTTTAGATGGATATATTGGTTATCATCAAATTCCAATTGCTCTCGAGGATCAAGAGAAAACAATGTTTACAAGACCATATGGAACATTTGCTTTTTGTAGAATACCTTTTGGATTATGCAATACACCTGAAATATTTCAAAGATGTATGATGTCAATTTTTAGTAGTTTTATAGAACATGGAATGGATGTGTTTATGGACGATTTTTCTATATTTGGGACTTCATTTGAATTATGCCTTAATAATTTAGAAAAAGTTCTGGAACTTTGTGAAAAAGTCAATTTAATATTAAATTGGGAAAAATGTCAACTTATGGTTGCAGGAGGTATTGTACTCGGGCATAAATTTATGAAAAAGTCATTGAGGTAGATCCCGTAAAAAGCCAAGTTATAGAAAAATTACCACCGCCTACTAGTCTTAAAGGGGTGAGATGTTTTCTAGGACATGCTGGATTTTAGAGGTGCTACATAAAAAAACTTGTCAAAAATAACTAAACCTCTGCGCCAACTTTTAGAAAAAGATACAAAATTGGATTTTAATGAAGAATGCATAAAAGCATTTGAATTATTAAAGAAAAAAATAGTCACTGCACCTATAATAGGTACCGCCTGACTGGGAGAAACCATTTGAAATAATGTGTGATGCTAGTGATTATACTATTGGAGCTATATTAGGGCAAAGGCACGACAAAGTTTTTAAAGTTATATATTATGCTAGTATGACTCTAAATGAAGCTCAAATTTATTATGCTACTACTGAAAGAGAGTTATTAGCTATTGTTTATGCCTTTGATAAATTTAGACCTTATTTAATTGGAACTAAATGTATAGTGCATACAGATCATTCTGTTATTAAATATTTAATGCAAAAGAAGGATGCTAAACCAATATTAATTAGATTGATACTTATATTGCAAGAAATTAAGTGATTGATGGAAAGGGAAATGTTAATCAAATAGCTGTTCATTTGTCTATAATAGAAATAAAAATATTAACTAATTTTGCAAATGAAATTTTACAGAATTTCCCTGATGAACAATTATATAGTATTGATGAAATGCATGTGCTGTGGTATGCTGATGTAGCGAATTATATTGTAAGTGATATTCTATAACCTGATATTAAAAATCCACAATTAAAGAAGTTTATATATGATTCAAAAAACTATTTTTGGGATGACCCATATTTATATAAACAATCTAAGGATCTAATTATTAGAAGATGTGTGTCTTATGAAGAAACTCAACAGATAATTGAAAGATGTAATGATTTTAAATTTGGAGGACATTTCGGAACAAATAGAACTGCATAAAAAATTTTACAAGCTGGATTTTAGTGGCCTACTATTTTTAAAGATGTTAATGAATATATTAAAACATGCGATAGATTTCAACGTGTTGGAAATATATCTAAAAGAAATGAAATGCCTCTAAGTTACACATTGGAAGTTGAAATTTTTGATGTGTGGGGATTTGATTTTATGGGACCATTTATGCCTTCATTTTGGAAACTTATATATATTAATTGTTGTTGATTATATGTCCAAATGGATTGAAGCTATTTTTGTACCTAGATGGGAAGCTCATAGAGTTTCTAAATTTTTAATTAAAAATATTTTTACAAGATATGAAATGCCGAGAGTAATTATGTTTGATGGAGAATCTCATTTCAGGAATAAGAGAATCGAAAAATTAATTAAGAAGTATGATATTATGCATAGATTCTCTACTGTTTATTATCCTCAGAGTAATGATTTAGTAGAGATATCAAATCGTGAAATTAAATGTATTTTAGAAAAAGTTGTAAATCCTTATAAATTGGCTTGGCCTGCTAATAAATCCTTATAAATTGGAAATCCTTATAAATTGGAATGGTCTGCTAGACTTGATACTGCATTATGGGCATATAGAACTGCTATAGGAATGTCCCCATACATAATGATATTTTGAAAAACATGCCACTTACCTAAAAAATTAGAGCATAAAGCATTTTGGGCTATTAAGGAATTTAATTTTAATCTAAAAGATGCTGGTGAGAAAAGATTACTGCAACTCAATGAACTTGAGGAGATTAGAAATGAAGCATATGATAATGCAAAAATCTATAAGGAGAAAATGACAATATGGCATGATCGAAAAATTATTCAGAAGAAATTTGAACTTGGACAAGAAGTTCTATTATATAATACAAGATTGAGATTATTTCCAAGAAAACTAAAATCCAGATGGTTAGGACCTTTTAAAGTGATTAAAGTTTATCATTATGGAATTGTTGTGATTAAAGATCCTAACACTGAAAATATATTTAAATTTTATGGCCATCCTTTGAAACACTATTATGAAGGTCACATACCTCAATTTAAAGAAGTTTTAATGTTATGTTAACCCAACGAAAAAAATGGTATGTCGGGCTGACGATGTTAAACCAAGCGCTTTGTGAGAGACAACCCATACTTATATGTCTATGTATTACTATCTAGATTATTAAGTGTCTTATATATTAATAAACAATAATCCTACACAATTGCATTTATTATAAATTAAGTCCAATATTGGTATTGAAAGAAATGTAGGAATCTAAATGAACGAAAAATGAAAATCGCAAAAATTTGGCCACTGGTGCCGACTGCGCTAGAATGGGCACCGATAGTGCCAGAATGGGCGCCGACGACGCCCAAGAAAATGGACACAGTGTCGGCAACACCCATCGGGAGTGCCGACAGTGCTGCCGACAATGTCCAGTGCCGGTTGGACAGTTCCTGCGACTTTTGGCAGACTTTGGTGGGATTTCACTACATAATAATTGTCGGGAGGTGTTTTTAAAGTCCTAAAAACTACCTAGGATGCCTAGAAACTTTCTATTTTTGGATTTCATGGCTTCGAATTCCAGAAATAATTCAAGGTATGAAATTTTTAATAGAAGAAAGTTTATTATTTTTGACACGCAGAGATTATACGATAAAGTTATTACGAAGAAGAGATTGATCAAAGAATTGATCAAAGAAAGAGTGTTAATCATGGGTTAATCAATCAAAGTGCTCCAGTTGATAAGATTATTCTGCAAAGGCGATGAGAAGTTCTGTGTTATACTACCACTGCGGTTGTTGTACCTATAGTGAAGGAGTTCTATGCAAATCTACATGGAATTACCCAAGGAGTTGTCTTCGTACGAGGTAAAGCTGTACCATTTACTCGTGTGAGGATTAATGAATTGTATATGATAGAAAATGTTCCAATCTATCATTATGCAAGTTTCATTCCTACGTAAGATTTGATACAAGATTTGTTACAAAATATTTATAATTTTCTAACGGATGAAAGTGATATGTGGTAAGTACAAGATAAAGGATATATTAGTTTTCCCGCTTCATCACTTAATCCAATTTTAAATCAGTAGCATTTCTTTATTTGTGAAAAATTACTCCCTATTATGAAGATCAGTAGAGTCACCAAGGAGAGTGTTATTTTAAATTGTTGTATTCAAATGGAGAAACCTATTGATATAGGTTCAATTGTAATTAAAATTGTGATGGGAATCATTATGAATGAGCCAATTTATGGACTTGGTCATCCTTCTACAATTTTTTTGATTTGCAGTCAATCCCAAGTGCCATAAGAAAATTGGGAAAAAATATTACTACCGTGGGAGCCCATGATTCATATTGATGATTAGTATGTTGGTAATGGAAATGAAGCACTAAATGCTATTATAAATGAAGCACTGGTAATGGAAATGAAGCACTAAATGCTTTTATGGATCATTCTTAACATGCTTCAACTCCATTAATGCCACAAACAGTAGGAAGTTTGCTTGCTTTAGAAAAGATATTGAAGAAAATTGAAAGAGAACAAATTGAAAGAGAACTTTAGAGAGAACTTTAGAGTATTATGAAAGCAGTGGGAGATCTCAAGTACCTTTTTAATCACTTAGATTGGAGAATGAAAGAGAATTTTGATCACATTGGAATTTTTGATGCACGATTAGTTCGAATGTTTAAAATAAAGGGGTGGATCAAAGAAAATTTGACAGATCAATTCTGTACCGATCCTTCTACAACCTATATTTTCATTACTAATCAATGGGAGATATTAGAGGAGGTGAAAGCACTGAAGATGAGGCTGAATGATTGAATATTGTGAATTCTCTGCTTGCTTAAAAGTGTTGATGTGTTTAGTGTAATTGTGTGGATTTAGTTTGTTTTACTTTAGAATTCTAAACTTTGATTATGTGTATAGTTTTGTGTCAGCGTTTAGTGTTGTGGCTTGATTTGACGCCGATTTATAATTAGTTTGCATAATAGGTGTGAATTTGTGATTTGTGAAATGTGTTTATATAAGTGTATTTTCATATAAAAAAGACAGTTTGTTATTCTTTGTGAAAATAATTGTTTGTCAAATGTGTATTTATGAATGTAGATAAAAATTTGTGTTTAAAAATACTTAAGAATTTGGATAAAATTAAAAGGAAATTGAAAATTTGAAAATCAAAATAGTGAATTTTGGTCCTTCAGCACCGACGGTGCTAGCATTGGCGCTGACGGTGCTAACATTGGCGCCGACGGCACCTTCGACCCGAGAACGACGAATTAACCATTTAATTCACAATTTTCACCAAAAACCTCCATTTTTACCCCTTAATTCACCTTCAACCTTCAGTTTTTCACCTAAGGCTTGATTTTGGGCAAATTTGAGGTGATTTAGAGGCAGAGGAACTTCAGATTTCATCTTCTCTAGGTAAGAGTTACACTTTAATGTAAAAATTTTTTATTTTCACCAAAGATTTTTTTCACATTTACTAGATCCAAAATTTTGAAATTTTTTTGAGAGATTTTGAGAAAATGCTTTGTTGAAGAACTCTTACTTAGTGGATTTAAGTTTAAAGTGATTTACATTTTGATTTTTCAAATTTTGGAATTTATTCGGATTTTTTTTTCAAATTTTTCTAGATTTCCTACGGCACCTAGATGGAATATGATGAGCAAAGGTTTATTAGCTTTAGATCTAGTGCTCGATATTATAGTCTTCAAGAAAATAAAAAGTGATTCAAGACCAAGGTCTTAAAAATCTTGGAGGAGAAGTTGAACGATTGATTATCGCTCGGCAGTGGGAAAACTTTTGTTATTTTCCTGCAGATGCGATAGTTGGAATTGTGATGGGATTTTATGACAACCTTTCTGAGGCTTTTGATGATTTTATTTTTGTTCGAGGAAAAAGGGTGGAGTTTTCTCCAAGAAAAATCAATGAATATGTTTATAGATGTCAGTATCATTCATTTTCTGCTACAGATCAAGCCCCAGATGAAGTAATTTCTTTTCTAACTAGTGAGAAAAGGTCTTGGAAAATAAAGAATGGAGTTAAAGTTAACTTTCCCCTTTCTATATTAAATGTAGTGTCTAAGGCCTGACATTATTTTATTTCTGAGAGGATGATTCCAACAAACCATCATAGTGAAGTGACCAAGGATAGAGCCATCCTGAATTTTTGTATTCAGCAAGTGATGGATATAAATATAGGCTCTACCATTTATATGAACATTTGATCTATTGCTCAAGGAGTTTTTGGACCAGATGATGATTCAACATGGAGATATTTTGAGGATGGATCATAAGATGCAGAATATGGAGGCCAGAAATGCTCACACTGATGATCTAATTCACCAAAAGTTTGAGTATGATGTTGCTTATGATGATTCTAAATAAGATACCTGAGTGGTGACCATACAATTTAGTTCCCTATTCACCCTACTTATACTCCATATCAGCAGCAGAAGTTAGATGTTGATGATAAGGAAGATGATGACTGGTGATCTTTTATGTTTGTTTGTTTGTATGTATTTGTACTGTGTGATTGTATTGTTTGTGTTATGTTGTTGTTGAGACTCTGTTGTTATTTTATGTGAAACTGTATTGTGGAAAACCATTTTCTTTTTTAGAATTTAATTTAGTTCTATTGTTATTTTCAGCACTTCCTTATGTATTTTAGCCTTATATTTATAATATTAGCACCTGCAGTATTTCAAAATTTATGTTCAAAAATCAGAATTGCCAACATGTGTGAATTTTTTTTGTGTATTTAATGCTTTCTTTCACCCTTCATTTTTAAAGTTCTTCATGTAAAAAAAAAATCTTTTAAAAAATTAAGTTTTGGGGGGGG
>NW_018253730.1:281128-294177 GCF_001263595.1 Phalaenopsis equestris | reverse complement strand
TTTGTTAAGTGAAGAAATGTAAAAAGTTTTTAACTTTATGAAAAGGATAGTGAAGTTCAAAATCATTAAAGGCTATCCAGATATAGTAATCCTCATAAAAAGAAAAGAAAAAAGAAAAAAAAAAGAAAAAGAAAAGAAAAGAAAAAAAATAAAAGAAAAAGAAAAGATGTGGGGAGAAGCTTGAGGAGATGCCTAATTAAATTTTGACTTCACTTGAATCAACTTAAGGAAAAAGACTTGGATACATTTTCTAAACTTTTGATTTGAATATTAACTTAGTTATTAATAAAGTTTTATGAAGTTCTTTTTCATATGAATTTCCTAAGTGACTTTGATATAAAAAATTGCAATTTTTCATGAAAGAAATAGAGGATCAAAAGCTTTAGACTTAAGTAGTGAATATCTTTACACCTTTAGTATTAACTAGAATTGTTTTGAATTTTTTTTAATTTAAACTATTATGTTTAGAGAACTAAAATATGGAAGTCTAAAAGTAAAATTCTTTACCTTAAGTCATATTTTTATGTAGTAGAGAAGTTACTTAAGGACAAGTAACATGTATGTTTGGGGGATTTTGATACACCAAAAATATATGCATTTTTAGATTCATATTTTATACTTATTTTTGGTGATATTGTACTTTAATGGAAAGTATTTTTATGTTTTCTTGCAAGTTGTTGATTTTTAGGGCTTAAAACAAAAAGGAAGCAAAAATGATGAAATTTGGATCCAAAATGATGTTTTTGAGGAAATACTCAACACCGACAGCGCCAAGGTCAGCGTCGACGGTGCAGAAAAACCAAAAGCTGGAGAATTATTACTCCGCCGACATCGCCACACTAGTTCCGGCGGTGCCAAAGGTGGTTTAGACACCTTTTCTAGAAGGTTCGATGTATTTGGACAATTTTTCAAGAGTTTTTGGAGGCACCTCTTGGAGAACCGACATTGGCTTTATTTGAGGCTTAATTTCATCAGAAAAGGGGCTCCACTACGTTCATTTTTCACTCCACAACGTTCCACCAAACCACATTTTCATAATCCATCTTCATTCCACCATCATATTGGAGTGAATTAACAATTTTTCTTTCATTGTCTAAAGTTTTTGCTGTGAGATTTAGTGTGAAACTTTTTGTAAGAGTGTTGGAGAAGGTGAAAAGTGAGAGAGTTCTTCTTCTTGCATTTCTAAGGAAAGACTACAAAAGATTTGCTTTAAGAAAGAGTTTCAGATAAGTTTGTTTGTCTCTTTAGTGTTGTATGAACTTTCTTTTATATATGAAATTTGTGTTTTGTCGTATCTTTCTCATGAAGTCTTACTAGTTCTCTCAATCTTTCCCCCTACTCTGAGATATGGTGAAATGAAGAGATAAAGTGAATGTGCCATAATTAAAATATAAAATAAATTGTGATGATTTTTCAACTCTGAACTTAATTTAATTTTCAATCTGATTAATTGATTTGTTAAAATATGTTCTAAAACATATGATCCAGGAAATGGAGTATGAGTTCCACAAGAGAGTGAGGGTCACATTTGATTTCATGAAGGAGAAATTCGTTCAATAAATTAAGTGCTAATAAATAGGGAAATATTCTTTGTTGAGTGTAGAATTGGAGAATCTTTAGGGTGACAAACTAAAATCCCAAATTTGGTCTTAGTGTTTAAAAACTAAAGCGAGAGTTAGCCTTCAGGTGAAGGGAAGTGGGAGCTCTGGAGTGGGAGCTGGTATCCTCTTAGCCTAGCCACAAATTTTGAGACTAAACCTACGTCAATGATTTTGTATGCAATGTATTAGGGTAGAGAATTATAGTTTCTCCTATTTATTACAATACATATTATAAACATTTATCTCATCTCATTTCACAAGAATTTCATTGTAGTGGGAATGATGCTTTTTCACATAAGAAATCTTCATTACATAAACATAGTTAGTAGATTAGTAATTATTATTCAAAGTTTGTATTTCTGTTTTGCTAATAGTTAAGTAATTTAGTTTGGTTAATATCTCAACATTCAAAATTAGTGACAGTGATAACGTTTGATTTTTTATAAATTTCCTGTTAAAATTTATCATTGCTAACTTACACCTTCCCCGTGGGATCGATATTTAGGGCTTAAATAGAAAGTTCATTATTACTTGATAATGATATGTATACTTGCGTAGAATCCCATTATTAATTGCTTATAATTATATATATTTTACACAACTTACTTTTCATATAAGGATCAAGTTTTCGGCGCTTTAGTGGTGTCAACTTCATAAGTCCTTACATATAAAAATCAGGATCAATATTTAGGATATAAAATTGAGTAGAGTGAGACTATATTGTGATGTTTTTATTCTGTTCCTTTTTTACATGTAAACTTGATCAACTTGCATGTTAAAAAAATATTGTGATAACATGTAAGATACGTGATGGTGTTGCCTTAATCAACTATAGTAGAATCACATAAGATTATATTGATGAGAATGTAGTCCATATGGTTGAGCGCAAATAAATAGGGAGAAAATATTTGATAGGTGTAGAATTAGAGGACTCTAGAGCGATAGGCTAAAGCCCCCAATTTGGTTCTTAATTTTAGGTCTTAATACTCGATGTTAGCCTTCAGATGAGGGGACGAGAGGACAGTAGAGTGAGAGCTAGTATCTCTCCTGCCTAACCAGTCTTTAGGATTCTTAAACTATGAATTAGCCATTGTTCTTTATATTACTTGAACAAGGGTAAAGAATATAAATACTCTTATTTGTCATAATCTCCCTCACTACTTATTTTACTTTTACACATGCACTAATTTCATTATATGAGGAAGGATACTTATAATATATTGATACACCAAAATAATATATTATTTTAAGTACCTATTTTATGTTTATTTTTTGTGGTATTACACTTCAAAGAAGAGTATTTTTGTGTTTTTGTTGCAAGTATTTCACTTTTAGACATTTGGAGCAAAAATGACAAAAAGAACAAAATTTGGAGCAAAAAGAGCCAATTTTGGGTTCTGGCGCATCATGCGCCAAAATCTAGAGAGCTGGCGCACGATGCACTAGGGACAAAGTTTTCAAATTAAGGTGGTTCAAGATGAATTTTTCTTGAATTTTCAAAGGGACACTTGTTTTGCACACCCTTTAGAGTGATTCAATGCATCTAGACACTTTGGAAGGTTCTTTTATACACTTTGGTTTGGAAGGTTCTTTTATGAAGGGATATGACACTTGGATCAAATGTCACATCTTTTGAATTCAAAAGAGTTGACTTTTAGAGGGAATTTTGGAGGGAATTTTGAATTCTTTTCCAAAGGAGGCGACCCAAAATAAAAGAAGAGGACTTGAAGAACTTAAAAGGAGGGGGGGGAAAGAAATTTTGGTGGGTGGTGTGAGAGTTAGAGAGGGAGAAGAAGAGATTTTAGTCTTAGTTTGTAAGAGGAGAGGGAAGGTTAGAGATTTCCACTTCATTACATTTTTAAGAAGAATTGGATGTGTTTGTAAAGAGAGAAAGGCTTAGAGAGAACTTCTAGGAATTTGCTTGGGAAGGATTGTGAGATAAGTTGTATTTTTATTTCTTTTGTTTTGTAAACTTGATTTTATATATGAAATTTGTGTTTTATCGTATCGTTCTCATGAATTCTGAGTAGTATTCTTTATCCTTCTCCCTACTTTGAAGATATGGTTTTGTGATAAATAGATTTTGTTTTCTTTGGTTTTAAATGATAATAATTTGTGATGATATGAACTCTGATCTTCATTTACTTTTCGATATGGCCAATTGAAATGTTAAAACATTTTGAGAGACATATGTTCTTAAATGAGATATGAATTCTACAACATAGGGAGAATCACATTTGATTTCATGGGAGAGTATGTCATCTCTGGGATTGGGTGCAAATAAATAGAGAAACATACTTTTATTGGATGTAGAATTGGATATTTTAAGGTGACACATCTGAAAATTATTCCTGCAACAAAACTTTCTGCAAAAAGGAAACTAATGCAAGATTGTTAGCCCTCAGGGGAGGGAGTAGGGAGCTCTGGAGTGTAAGGTGGCAGCCGGTATCCTCCTAGCCTAACCACGAAATTAGGGACCAAACTCAGGATTAGTTAATTTTCTTTATAGCACTGGGAAGAGGGTAAGGAATATGATTTCTCCTATTTTGCACAAAACAATTTTTATATATATTTTCAAATGATTTCAATTTCTTCACAAACGATGTACTCATTGTAAAGGAGAAGGATTCTTTCATTAATTGAACTTTCCTTCACAATAAAAACTTTATTAAATTTTCACAATTTTACTTTTAAAAGTTTAGTATTTAGTTCAGTTTAATTTCTATAATCTTACATCTACATTTTACTTAACATTCACCTGAGTAGTCAATTTTTGCACTTTACTTTTATTTTTTGTTTTTATTATAAAATAATTTCCAAAATTTACCTTAGGATTTTCCAAGTTCCCTCTTCTTGTGTTGATACTTTACTTTTATTTAAAATAATCCTAATCTAAGACTACATTAGAGCCCTTTATTAGTTGTACGATATGTATACTTGTGTTGATATTTAGAAGAGATTTAATAGTTTAAAAAAGAGTTTTAAGAGATAAATTATATTTATAAAAGGTGTTTTGTTAGGATTATATTGCATATTTATTATAAATCTTCTTGCATCAAGTTTTTGGAGTAGTTAAGTAGTGTCAACTTCATAAATATTTGCATATGCAAATCTCACCGTGTTAAGTTTTTGGCATCATTGCCGGGGAAATAATGGAAAATATAGTTATTTTACTTTTTTTAAAAAAAAGTAAAAAAAGAAAGAAGAGTGTGTTTGTAGTTTAATTTGAGCATTTTCATATTTTAGTGTGTTTGCTTATTTTTAATTATTCAGTTTATGAGTGGTGTAAGATCTGAAGATTCAGTACCTTACAACTCTGAGTTAGAAAGAACTGTTAGAAAAATTTGAAAACAACAAAAAGAGAAAGATCAGTTTAGCAAAATGGCTTGCAATTTAAATAATGTTGGAAATGAAAATGAACATCATCAGAGACCTTTAAGTGATTATGCAAATCCTACAGCAGATGAAATTCATTTAAGTATTCAAATTCCTGTTGTAGCTGCCAATTCATTTAAACTTAAACCTGCTATTATCCAAATGATACAAAATAATCAGTTTGGTTGAACACCTACTGAAGATCCTAATTTACACCATTTTAGTTTTTTAGAATTGTGTTCTACATTTAAATATGATAGAGTGTCAAATGATGTCGTTAGACTTAGACTTTTTCCTTTTTCACTAAGGGATAAAGCTAAGATGTGGTTAAACTCATCAGTACCTGGATCTATCAAAACATGGGGATATTTATAACAAAAATTCTTATCTAAATATTTATCACCTTTAAAAACTACTAAGCATAGAAATGATATCACATTTTTTTGTCAGTTTGAAGGGGAATCAATTTATGAAGCTTAGGAAAGATTGAAGCTGTTTGAAGGGGAATCAATTTATGAAGCTTAGGAAAGATTTAAAGATCTTCTTAGAAAGTGTCCACACGTGGTTAATAATGATTGGTTAATAATTCAAACCTTTTATAATGGATTGGTTGGATCTCTTAGATTGATAATTGACGCTGCTGCTAGCGGATCATTAATGTCAAGACCATTCGATGAAGCACATTCACTAATTGAAGAGATGGCTACTAATAATTTTCAATGGCCCTCTAAAAGGGTAAATATAAGAAGAGTAGCTAGTATACATGATTCTGATGTAATATCTATTTTAGCTGCCCGAATAGTTGCTGTATCAAAAAAGATAGATCAATATGAAATGAATATTTTTCAGACAACACCTATTCATGAGGAGAACTTGTTGGGACAAATGATAGAATCTCAATCTTCTTATGAGACTTTAAATGCAATAAACAATCATTCTAAAAATCCTTCTGCCAATTATTATTATCCTGGTCGGAAGAATCATTCAATATTTAGTTGGAGTAACAATAATTATAATGTTGCAATTCTGTAATGGGGAAACAACACTACAAACCCTTTGGAACACTCCAACAATCAAGGGAACCAAGCTTATAAGCCTTATTACCCACCAGGTTTTATTAATTTGTAGAGTAAGGAGAAAAAGTTATCAATGGAAGAATAGATATTGTAGATGGGTAGTCAATTACAAAATCAAAGAGCTACTATAAGAAATATGGAAAATCAATTGGGATGTATTGCTAGTGAACTTAGCAATAGACCTTTAGGAACATTGCCTAGTAATGTTGAAGTAAATTATAAAGATCAGAACAAAGAGCAAATTAAAGCTATTCAACTGAGAAGTGGAAAAGAATTAGAGAACAGAGTTCAACAAGAAGTTGAAGTTGAAAAAGATGAGGTGAAAAATGAAAAGTCTGGTGAAGAAATAATATTGTTGAAGAAGGATGCTAAACCAAGATTAATTAGATGGGTACTTCTATTGTAAGAGTTTAATTGTATAGTAGTTGATAGGAAAGTGATTGTTAATCAAATTTCTAATCATCTATCGACGCTAGAATAAGAAGAAATATTTGATATTGAAAAAAAGATTAATGAAACTTTTCCTAATGAAAGACTTTATGTGGTAAAAGGATGGGAAATTCCATGGTATGCTGATACTGTAAATTATATTGTTAGTGGTATTTTACCATATAAATTAACAAAACAACAGAAAAAGAAATTCATTCATGATGCAAAATCATATTTTTGTAATGATCCATATTTATATAAGCAATGTAAAGAGTTAATGATGAGACGATGTGTGTCTTATAAAGAAATTCAACAGATTATTCAAAAATGCCATGATTCTGAATTTGGAGGACATTTTTGGAATGATAGAACTATTCACAAAATTTTATAATCTAGAGTTTATTGGCTTGCTCTATTTAGAGATGTTAATATATATATCAAAACATGTCATCGGTTTCAGAGAGTAGGTAATATTTTAAAAAGAAATGAAATGCCTCTAAATTTTAATTCGGAAATTGAATGTTTTTATGCATGGGGAGTAGATTTTATGAGACCATTTATACGCTCATTTAAAAATATATACATATTGATTTTAGTGGATTACGTTTCAAAATGGATTGAACCAAACGCTTTACCTCGATGTGACGCTCACAGTGTTTCAAAATTTTTTATTAAAAATTTTTTCACAAGATATGGAATGCTGAGAGTAATCATTACCAATAGAGGATCTTGTTTTAGAAATGCAACAATTACAACATTGGTGGAAAAATATAATATAGTGCATAAAGTTGCAACTGCTTATCATCCCCATATGAGTGGTTTAGTAGAAGCATCTAATTGTGAAATTAAGAGAATTATGGAAAAGAGTGTTAATCCTAGTAAAATGGATGAGTTTACTAAAATAGATACTACATTATGGGCATATAGGACAACCTAGAAGACACCTATATGAATGTCCCCTTTTAGATTAAATTTTTGAAAGACTTTTCACTTCATAGTTGAATTGGAACTTAAAGTTTTTTGGGATATAAAAGAGTTCAATTTCAATTTGAAATAAGCTGGTGAGAAAAGATAATTGCAATTGAATGAGCTTGAGGAAATGAGAAATGAATCTTATGATAATGCAAGGATTTATAATGAAAAGATGAAAAAAATGGCATGATCTGAAGATAATAAAAAGAGAATTTAAACATAGATTGGAAGTTTTATTATACAATATAAGATTCAAATTATTTCCTGAAAAATTAAAGTCTAGGTTGATAGGGCTATCCAAAGTTATATAAGTCTATCCCTATGGGGCAATTAATATTGAAGACCCCAAGACTAGAAGAATATTTAAAGTGAATGGGCACATAATGAAATCATATTTTGATGGTCAAAGACCAGCTTTTAAAGAGACAGTAATGTTGGGTCACCCATAATATAATTGGGAATGTAGAGCTGACGACATTAAACAAAGCGCTCTATGGGAGGCAACCCATTTGTATTGTTGCTTATCTTGTTTTTGAGTTTATTTTGTTTGAGATATTTCCCGTATATTTATGTTTATGTCTTTATGTAGTTCGTGTATTTAATAAAATATTTAAAAACATCTTTTTACCCTTAATTTATGAAAAAAAATTGAGAATTTAATTGATCAAAATCGAAATAGCAAATTTTTTGGAACTGGCGCATGATGTGCCAGATTGGCACATGATGCGCCACTTTCCAGACTGCTGGCGCATGATGCGTAGTGGGCCTAAAAATGTTTAAAGCATGTCAAATGGTAGTTTTTGGTGGTTTCTTTTCCATATAACTCTTAAAACTCACTCCAACCCATATTTAAGGTGGTAAAACGAGGGAAGAGTCACCATTTTTAACTTCCTATGGCTTCCCACTCTAGAAACTCCGCTAGATTTGGAATTTTCAACCTGAGAAAGTTCGTCATTTTTTATGCACAGAAATTACATGATCGAGCTCTAGTAAATAAGAGGTTTATCAAAGAATGGGGATTTGTGAATCAAGGATTCAACACTCTGAATACTCGAGTAGAAGAGACTATTTTGCAGAGGCGTTGGGAAGTGCTTTGCTACACTACTGCCACTGTTGTTATTTCCGTAGTAAAAGAATTTTTTGAAAACATTCATGGGATCAACCAAGGAATAATTTACGTGCCAGGAAGGTTTGTGTAATTCACTCCTTCAAGAATAAATGAGATGTTTATGATTGAAAATGTGCATATTTGCCATTACGCAAACTTTATCCCTACTAGAGAGAATATGAATGAACTCTACCATTATCTTATGAATGAGGATGCTAATTGGGATACCAGTGATGATGGAAATGTAAGTTTTCCTTCATCATATTTAAATCCAGTTTCAAAAGCCTGACATTTCTTTATTGCATCAAAATTATTGCCAACCATGAAAATTAGTAAGGTCACTTAGGAGAGTGTCATTCTGAATTATTGTATTCAAACATGATTATCTATTGATGTTGGAGCTATTATTGTGAAATTAGTTTTGAGTTTGATTGTGAATGGATTTGCAACTGGACTGGGACATCCATCCACTATTTTTCTACTATGCAATTAATCGCAAGTACCTTATGAAAGTTTGGAAAAAGTGTTACTTCCATGGAAGCTAATGGATCCGGAAGTCTACTACAACTGTATTGGAATGGAAGATGAAAATGATATGAATGTACTGATGGATCAAGGATCTCAGAATTCATCACTAGTTCATTCCTACTACAACTTGAGTGTACATTCAAAAATGGTCAAAAAAATAGAAAAAGATGTGCAGAATCTCATGCACATAATTAGGAATATTACTGAAATGTTGGATCATCTAGATTGGAGACTGAAGGAAAATTTTGAACATACAGAGCATATTGAAGATGGATTGGTACGTATGTTCAAGAAACATGCTTGGATTGAGGAGGAAAATTCAACTGATGAATTTCCATTTCAACCCTTTTACAATTTGTATGTGCACCACCAATCGATTGGAGATATCTAAGAGGACGATAGTGAAGATGATGTTTGAGCTTAATTTATGAACGGAATGTTTGTGTAGTACTCTTTGTTTTAGTTTGTTGTTTTGGATTGAATTTCCTTTTGAATGTATGCTATCTAAGTTTATGTTTTCAATTTTGATGTTTAGATTTCAGTGTTAAAATCTTTTTTTTTTTGTGTAGAATAGATTTTATTTTCTACAATTTTAAGTGATAATAATTTGTGATGATTTGAACTCCAATCTTCATTTACTTTTGGATTTGGCCAATTGAAATGTTAAAACTTGTTGAGAGACATATGTTCTAAATGAGACATGATTTCTACAACATAGGGAGAAGCACATTTGATTTCATGGGAGAGTATGTCATCCATGGAAATGGGTGCAAATAAATAAGGAAATATATTTTTGTTTGACGCAGAATTAGAGATTTTAAGGTGACAGATTAAAACCCCCAATTTGGTTCAGTTGATGAGAAACTAATACGAGATTGTTAGCCCTCAGGGGAGTGAGTAGTGGGAGCTTTGGAGCAGCAGCCGGTATCCTCCTAGCCCAACCAGGGAATTAGGGACAAAACTTTGGACTAGTCAATGTTTTTTATAGCACTCAGAAGAGGGGAAAGAATATGATTGCTCTTATTTGGCATAAAAAAGTTTTTACATATATTTTCAAATGATTGCAATTTCTTCACAAATCATATACTCATTGTAAAGGGGAAGGATGCTTTCTTAAATTTGAACTTTCAGTAACAACAAAAATTTTGTTTAATTTTTGTATTTTTACTTTTGAAAGTTTAGTATTTAGTTCAGTTTAATTTATGTAATCTTACATCTGCATTTTAATTAGTATTCACATGAGTAGTCAATTTTCAAATTTCACACTTTACTTTTATTTTTTATTTTTATTATAAAATAATTTCCAAAATTTCCTTTAGGATTTTCCAACTTCCCTATGGGATTGATATCTAGGACTCCATTAGAGCTCTTTATTACTTGCACGATACGTATACTTGTGTTGATTTTTAGGAGAGATTTGACAGTTTGAAAAAGAGTTTTAAGGATATATTATATTTATAAATAATATTTTGTTCGGGTTATTTTGCATATTTTTTATAAATCTTCCTGCATCAAGTTTTTGGCACCATTAAATGGTGTCAACTTCATAAATTTTTGCATATACAAATCTCACCATGTCATATATTAAACCTCACTTTTTTAATTTCACTAAGTATTCTAGTTTAAGATTAGAAGAAGTATTGTATTTATAATTGTAGGATATAATCAAAACCAAAACTTTATCGACCTCTTAAGTTAGGGCATGTTATTCTAGACTAGAACTTGTCTTGAAAGCCGCCATGATTAACCTCGATCTCCGTGGGATCAATATTCGAGGCTTAATCAGAAATCCTTATATTACTTGATAAAGAAATGTATACTTACGTAGAATCCCTACTATTTAAGGATATAATTAAAATCATACTTTGCTTTAGATCAAGTTTTTGGCGCCGTTTTTGGGGATTAAAATCTTCAAGTAATGATGTCAACTTCATACATCCTTACATATAAAAAAATATCGTGATCAAAATATCTTCATATAGGCTCATATTTGGCAAAGCTTGTCACTTAGCATTAAAATTAGAACATAAATTTTATTGTGTTGTCTTCAAAGGCATATTGAAATTTAACACTAATGCTTGAATTTTTCTTCAAAACTTTCATAAGAACTTCAAAGAAGGTACTGTTGAAGGTTGACCGCGACCTTATATATGCTTAAAAATATAAGTATTTAATACTACTGCTAAAAGATTTAAATCCTCAGCAATTGTACCAAAACTTTATAACAGTAGATTCGATAAATATGGATGTAATAAATATTCAATAATTGTAAAGTAACACTTATCAATGCAAGTATACGTATCGCTCAAGTAATATAGGGCTCTAATTGAGTCCTAGATATCGATCCCACAGGGAGTAATATTAGAACTACGAACTAAGACTTTAGAAAAGTAATATTTTAATTGCAATAATGAAGTTCAATTTGTTTATCTGTCACTAATAGGCAATTGAAATAAATATGTTATTTTAATAACTATTAAATAACTAAATAAACTAATGAAGGTTCAAATGTGATACTAAATATAAGAAAGCATCCTTCTCCTTGATCCTTCTCCTTGCTCCTTCTCCTTGCCAAGAAATTATAGTGAATGGAAAAAGTGAATTAGTTCAAATTATATTGTGCCAAATAAGAGCATACTTATTCTTTACCCTTTGGTCCAGAAATAAAGAAAATGGACTAATCCTACGCTTGTTTATTGAATCTGCGGCTAGGCTGGAAGGATACCAGCTCTCACTTCGGAGGAGCTCCCACGTTCCCCTCACCTGAGGGCTAACATCTACACTTTAGCACCCAAACGATAGGACCAAATTGGGGATTTTAGTCTGTCACTCTAAAATCTCCAATTCTACGCCCGATAATTTATTTCCCTATTTATTTGCACCCAACTTCAAAGGGCTTTGACCTCCCTAAATCTTGGATGTAATCTTCACTTTTGTTGTAAAACTAAACATAATTTAGCAAATCAATTAGCCAGATTGAAACTAAAATAAGATCAAAGTGAAAGGATCATCACAATTTCTTAAACATTTTCATGGCTCCACCAATTCAAATTACCATTTCACAAATCTCAAGAAAAGGAGAACAACAGAGAAAACTACTCAGATCTCCTACTCAGATCTCCACAGAGAAAACTACTCAGATCTCCTGGGGAAAACACAACAAAACTCGAAATTCATATATAAAATCAAAGTCATACAAACTACAATAATAAATAAACTTTTCTCTAATTTCTCCCTAAAAAAACTCCTCGAAGTTTCTCTGAATTTCTTCTTTTCTTTACAGCACACAAAATTCCTCTTTGAAGCAGCAAGGAGGAAGAAATCTCTCACTTTGGTCAAAGTAGCAAGGAGAAAGAAATCTCTCACTTTCCCTCCACTCTTACAATCTCTCGAAGAATTCCTCACAATTTTTACACTCTAACAAACACTAATGGAATCTTTCTAACCTCAAGGAACTCTAGAGTCTTCTGGTTCCCCTTGAATTTTCAGCTAAAATCTTCTTTTAAAGTTGTGGATGAGTTTTCCCAAGAGTTGCCTAAGCATCCCTTCAAAATTTGTCCTTATCCACAGCCTAATTGGTCATTACTGCCGAGCTCTCCATAGGTGGCCTCGAGGGCACCGTCAGCGGACCTTCTGAATGAATTAATTCTGGAGTCTCGGGAAAATCTTGCCGTCAGCAGGGTCGATGGCGCCGTCGGCGCCCTAGTTCAATTCTTCACATTTTTGGCCCTTTTCGCTCCAAAATCGCTCCTTTTTTGCAACTTTTTGCTCCAATGACCCTATTTCATCATTCTTGTAACAAAATATCAAAAATACCTTTCATTAAAGTGCAATATCATCAAAAACAGTATAAAATAGGTATGCAAATCTCAACATATTTTTCTCTGGTCAAAATCCCCCAAACTTAACTATTACTTGTCCTCAAGTAATTTTAGTACTACATAAAAGTTATGATCTATT
>NW_018253730.1:280497-281005 GCF_001263595.1 Phalaenopsis equestris | reverse complement strand
AAGTTTAAGAGTTCTAGTCTTCTATTCATTTCAAGAATGACTATATGTTGCAATATTAAGTCACATAGAATATTTAAATGATAGGAACTTCATGAGAATTCTACTAGTAAAAGATCTATTCCATAAATATAATTTTAGGAATGTATTTAGGTTTTCCCTTTAGGTAGGTCCAATGAAGCAAATTTTTGATGAGGCATATCCTCAAGTTTCTCCTCACTTCCATACTTTTTTTCTTTCTTTTCTATTTTTCATTTGGATTGCTTTCAATCCTATATATTTTTCTTTTCTTTTCAGGGATTGTTTTCAATCCTTTCTTTTCTTTTTTCAGGTGAGGATTACTATATCTAGATAGCCTCTAATGATTTTGAACATTACCTTTATTTCCCTAAATTTGAAACTCAAAGCATTCCTTTACCTTATAAATATTTCATAGTTTTTACATCATTGAGCCCCAATCTTTTCTTCTCAAAGGAATTTCCAGATTCTTAATACTTCAAAATATAGTTTC
>NW_018253730.1:277950-280373 GCF_001263595.1 Phalaenopsis equestris | reverse complement strand
CTGAATTAAATTCACTACATAAAATCATATAGATAATATTTGAAAATTTTTAAATAAAGGACATCTAATAGTTAATCTTTTTCTTCCCTCCCCCAAACTTAAATTTTTCAATATAAAATGATACAGATGGAAAGAAAAACTCTAAATATTAATCATACCTCAGTATTTTAGGCATTTTCATCATTCTGAAATTTTTGCAGGCCTTCTCAAAATTTCTAATTCACCTGGTCTGTAATATTAGGAGCTTTCTACACATATAAATCATTAGAGAGATTTTTGGGTAATTAAATTTTAAAATAAATATAAAACTAAAACATTAAACAAGCACAACATTTCTTAACACAACCACAATACTAAACAAACCAATTACAATTAAAAAGCGAAAATAAAAATCACATCACATTACAATCCACAAAATACTACTCAATATTTGTTATACTACACATGCAAATTTAACTATAACACTAACTTTATAACAAAAATTAAAAATTATCCAAGTACAACATAACAATATAAATGAAAGTCCAAATACACATAAACATCCCTTTCTATTACAAAAGATCACAAAAATAAAAGTACAAGTACAAGTACATCAATTACATTCAGATATCAAAATCCCACACTATGTCTTCATCTCCTTGATTAGCAGGTGGATCGGGCTGATACTGAGTATATCGGGGGCACTCAGGAAAGGTAACATCAAGCTCACCTCTATAGTGTCAGGCCTGAGCTTCGTAATAAGCTACCTTAAAATTTGAATGCCTCTTAAGGTACTCACTATCATAATCATGTAGATGTTCTGAACCTCCAATTCATTAATTTATTAACTATATGCTCTTTCACTGTGTGGTCAACTCATTCATCAAGTCAGTTAGGGTAGGGGAACTAGAAGGTGGAAGGTCATAACTTGTAGAGGGGACATCTATACTAGTAGAAGGCTCTTGACTCCTACTTCCAGTTCTCCATTTCTCATGGGATTCATAAGTTTTTAAATTAGCCTTACTAATGGGTTTCATAGGATAAAACCATTCTTCATCTCCAGCTTTCACTCCAAAAAGTTGGCAAACTACATAAATGCTACATAAATGAGTCTAGGATGTCCTAGACCTCCACTTGTCTCACTCCTTGCCGTAGTCAATATATTATTAAAAATAATCCTCCCCACATTAATAGTTCTACTATTTTGAATACAAAAATTCAGAATAGCTCTATGTCTAGTTACCTCACTATGGTGATAAGACGGTAACAGAGTAAAGGAAATAAAATAGTGTCACGCCATAGAGGTGGAATTCAGCATGGAAGCAGAAAAATTTACCTGTTCTCTTTATTTAATCTTCTACGTTCCTTTCCCATTAGTGAGAAAGTTGATTACATAATTCAGGGGATCTCATAATTCAGAGGATCTTCCATCGTATTAAAGGATTCATAGTGGCAGCTATAAGAGTCTGGCACTTCATAAAAGGTGTTGATGCAGGCGGCATTAAATTCAATAGGAAATCCCTGCACTTAAACGATTCCATCTTCAGAATAGATTACGTTGACATAGAACTCCTTCACAGCATTTGCATCAGCTTTGTTGGTGGTGTAACAAAAGTTTTCTTATCTCCGCTCGGCAATAACTCGTTCAATTTCTCCTTTTGGGCTCTCAAATACTCAATCTTGTATGCACTTCTTTCCCTTAAAGACTGAAGTAAATCTTGTTTGAGCCATCGCATTGACGAAGCGAGACTCGTCGAAATCAATTCATCTCTTTTATCATGGAGCCATTTCAATCTAATCAAATCATAGAAAAATTCCAAAATAAACTTCAAATATGCAAATAATGGCTTCCAAAAGTAAGTCTAAGAGTTCAAAACTAAGTTCCATGAATTTCTTCCTGATATTTTCTTCACATTCTCAAAATTTTAGAATCTCCTCAATGTGGAAGAAATCCATGGTGAAAATCAAATATTTTTAGTTTGGAGTGAAGCTCTTACCTAGAGATGATCAAATCCGGTGTAGAGAAGCCTTGAAATCGCCTCCCAATCCAAGATCTCTCAAGCCCTAGGTCAAAAATTGCATTTTTAGGAGGAATGGGATGATGAATAGTGAAGGTTGACCGGTCAAAATCACGGTTAAATGTGTTTTTTTGCAAGCTCGCCATCGGCGGGGTCGATGCTTCCATCAGCGCGCATGCCATCGTCGGCGCGCTCTATTGAAATTTAATCAGAACTCTCGGGAAAAATCTGTCGTCTGCGGGCTCTATTTAATTTGGTTCAATTCCTAGATTGTTGTGATTTCGACCAATTTTAAGCCTTAACGACATCCTTTCAATCATTATAGGAATAATTTTAAGTGATTAAATGATGTACTTATCAGAAATAATCTTTAACAACACAAAACATCACTTTTATATTTAAATTCCAAGGGGTACAATATACGTT
>NW_018253730.1:272792-277894 GCF_001263595.1 Phalaenopsis equestris | reverse complement strand
ACACATTAATTCAGCGTCGCAATCCAAGCCACAACACTCAAAATGCTGAAAACAAAACATCCTATGCTTAGTCTCAACTATATAGAGATCTAAAAGCATAATTCTAAAGCAAAGCACATGCAAAGTTCAAACCAAATTACATAGATAGACAGATATCTACTATTCAAAATCTACTATTCATTAGATTCAGTACTAGATTCTCCTTTGAGATCACCCATTGATTGCACATGAACGAATAGGTTGTAGAAGGGTTGGAATGAAAATTCTTCAGTGGAATCCTTTTCCATCAATTTCATCCTTCTCATCAGCCGTATCAAATTATCTTCTAAATGTCTAGAGTGATCGAAATGTTCTTTAATCCTCTAGTCTAGATGATCGAAGAAAGCAGAGATATTATTAATTGCATTCATAACATTTTGTACCTCCTTCTTCAATTTCTTGATTCTACACAGGATCACCAGAGTCTTATCAGGAATTAAGGGTTGAACTACCAGTGAATTCTAAGATGACTGATCTACTATAATGGCCATGTCCTTTTCATCTTCAAAAGCTGAGAATCTCTCAGTTGGGTCAAAAGGCTTCCAAGGTAGAAGTACCTTTTCCCAATTTTTGTAGGACACTTGGAACTGACTGCAAAGTGAGAAAATTGTGGAACGGTGTTTAAGCCCATAAGTTGATCCATGAATGATCAAACCCAAAAATAACTTCATAATTATTGACCCAATATCGATCGGCAGTCCCCTTTGGATGCAGTAACTCAAAATAGCACTTTCCTTAGAAACTTTACCGAACTTCATTATCGGTAACAATTTCGCAAAAATAAAAAAAGTGTGAGTGTTTTGAAACGAGATTTAGGAGTGTTGCAGAAAAACTAACATACCCGTTCTCTCTCATTTCCAGTCGTCAGTTTCATCTGTTAAATATTTGTAAATGTAAATTTTGTTCATCTGGTTTCTTGTTGGGACAAAATTAGAATAATGGCAAACAGGAACGTTCTCGATCATGTATAATTCATTGATCCATGTAGGAGTGAAAGTGGAGTGAACATGTAGGAGTGAAAGTGATCCATCTACCTCGCACATAGACAACTCCCTGGTTGATTCCATGTAAATTTGTATAAAATTTCATTACCACAGGAACAACTACGGCGACGGTAGTATAGCACAGCACTTCCCATCTTTGTTGCACTATCATCTCTTCAATTTCCATCTAGGGGTTATTCAATCCTCAATTTATAAATCCTAGTTCCTTTATCAATCTTTTCTTTGTCAGTAACTTGTTGAAGATTTGTTTCGCTTCCACACTAATAAACTTTCATCGAATGAAAACTTGCATTCTGGGATTATCAACGGAATTGGATGCCATAGGAATGAAATTGATGGAGTTTCACTTCACTTTTTGGGGAAAATATGAACTAGGAATAGAATTTAGTAGTTTAAAAGGGAAACTCCCGCCCAAAAACCACCAAAAATTGTCATTCAAACTCCAGAAACTGCCATCTCGCCGGTCTCACCGTCAGCGGTGTTGATGGCGCTGTCGGTGAGCCTCTGTATCTATTTTTCCTAGACTCTCTGGAAAAACCCACTATCGGCGACGTCGAGGGCGTAGTCGACGCCCATAGCAAAAATTGCACAGTTTTGCTCTGGTCCGAATGCGTTTTGATTTCTCTCTGTGGATCCAATTGTTATGATGAATCAAGGGTAAATAAGAGTAGTATAGTGTAATACTACCACAAACTAACTATAATTTCATATAAAAACTACTATGATCGCAATAAAAATAAAGATAACTATGGGTTGCCTCCCATAAAGCACTTGGTTTAATGTCGTCCGCCCGACCTATTCAGGTGTCATTCAGGTTGACTGATCATTAAAACCTCTCTAAAATTTGGTCATTTACCCTCAAAATACGGTTTTAATCTGTGCACATTTACTTTAAATCTATTTTCAGTCTTTCAATCTTCAATTTCAATAGCTCCATAAGTATAAAGTTGAGTCACAATAAAGGGTCCTAACAAATGAGACTTCAATTTCCCAGGGAATAACTTCAGCCTAGTATTGTAAAGCAAAACTTCTTGTCCTTGTTCAAAGTTCTTCTAGTTAATCTTTCGATCATGCCATAACTTTAGTTTCTCCTTATAATTTTTTTCATTATCATAAGATTCATTTCTTAATTATTCCAATTCATTTAATTGTAACAATCTTCTTACCATCTCTTCTTACCAGCATCTTTCAAATTATAATTTAATTCCTTAATCGCCCAAAATGCTTTATGCTCCAATTCTGCTCGTAAGTGACAAGTCTTTTCAAAAATTAGTATGTAAGGAGTCATTCCAATAGGAGTTTTATAAGCTGTTCTGTAAGCCCATAATGTAGTATCCAGTCTAGTGGACCAATCTACTCTATTAAGGTTTACAGTCTTTTCAAGAATTTGTTTAAACTCTCTATTAGAAACTTCAGCTCACCCACTGGTTTAAGGATGATAGGCACCCACTAGTTTGAGGATGATAGGTAGTAGAGATTCTATGAGTAATATTAAACTTTTCTGCCAATCTCTGAATATATTTATTCCTAAAATGAGATCCTCTGTTAGTGATAATCATTCTAGACATTCCGTATCTAGTGAAAATATTTTTCATTAAAAACCTTGAAACAATTTTAGTGTCACAACGAGGTAAGGCATGCGCTTTAATCCACTTAGAAATGTAGTCTACTACAAAAAATATATAAGTTCCCAAATGAAGGAATAAATGGCCCCATAAAATCTAATCCCCAAACATCAAAGATCTCAACTTCCAACATGAAATTGATGGCAATTCATTTCTTCTAGATATATTGCCTACTTGTTGACATCGATCACAAGTTTACATTGATCACTTGTTGACATCGATCACAAGTTTTTATGTGTCTATAAACATCTCTAAAGATAGTAGGCCAATAAAATCCAACTTATAGAATTTTGTAAGCATTTTTATCAATCTCAAAATGTTCTCCAAATTCACAATCATGACATTTCTGAATGATTAGCTCAGTTTCTTCATAAGGTACACATCTTCTCATAATCAGATCCTTACATTATTTATATAAATAACGCTCATCCCAAAAATATGCTTTCACATCATGAATGAATTTCCTTTGTTGTTGCAATGTCAGCATAGGTGGTAAAATATCACTTACAATATAGTTAACAATATCAGCATACCATGGTATTTTTTACTCATTAATATTATAAAGTTGTTCATCAGGGAAACTGTCTGTAATTTCATTGTCGGTGTCAGATAATTAATGATTTTCTAATCTGGACAAATGATCAGCAATTTGATTATCAGTTCTCTTTCTATCAATAACCACAAGATCAAATTCTTGCATTAAAAGTATTCATCTAATCAACCTTGGTTTGGCATTCTTCTTTTGCATTAGATATTTAATAGCAGAGTGATCAGTGAGCACAACACATTTAGCGCCAATTGAGTAAGATCTAAATTTATCTAAAGCATACACAATGGCCAGTAACTCTTTTTCAGTAACAGTATAGTTAATTTGTGCACCATTAAGAGTTTTATTAGCGTAGTATATAACTTTAAAAAAAATTTCATACCTTTGTCCATGAACAGCTCCAATAGCAGAATCACTAGCATCACACATCAGTTCAAATGGTTTCTCCAAGTTAGGTAAAACTATAATAGGGTGATTGATTTTTCCTTTAAAAACTCCAAGACATTTAAACAATTTTTAGTATATTCAAATTTCTTGTCCTTTTCTAAAATTTGGAATAGAGGTTTGGTAATTTTTGAAAATTCTTTAATAAAACACCTGTAAAATCCAACATGTCCAAGAAAACCCTTAACCTCTCTTACATTAGTAGGAGGTGTTAGTTTAGATATAACTTGAATTTTTGCAGGGTCAACTTCCATACCATCTTCCAAAATTTTATGCCCTAATACAATTCTTCCTACAACCAAAAATTGACATTTCTCCCAATTCAGAACCAAATTAGTTCTTTCGCATAACTCTAAAACTTTTTTAAGATAATTTAATCATGCATCAAATAATGTTCTAAATACAAAGAAATCATCCATAAAAACTTCCAATCTATCATCAATTAACATACTAAATATGGACATCATACATCCCTAGAATGTTGCAGGTGCATTACATAATACGAAAGGCATTCTTCAAAAAGCAAAAGTTCCAAAAGGACTAGTAAATGTTATCTTTTCTTGATTCTCAAGAGTAATAGGAATTTGATGGTAACTGGTATATCCATCTAAAAAACAAACATATTTGTGCTCAGCAAGTCTATCTACTATTTGATCTAAAAAGGGTAAAGGGAAGTAATCTTTCCTGGTAGCAGTGTTTAGTTTTCTATAAATCAATGCAAATAATCAATGCAAATACGCCACCCAGTAACTTGCCTGATAGGTATTAATTTGTTATTTTCTTTTATTTCAACGGTCACTCCTCCTTTTTTAGGAACATAATGAATTGGACTTACCCAAGCACTATCTGGAATAGGATATATAATTCCAGTGTCTAACCATTTCAAAATTTCTTTCTTAACAACTTATTTCATCATTGGATTTAATCTCCTTTGTGGATCAACTCTTGGTTTATATTGTTCATCTAATATAATTCTGTACATATAGATTGAAGGATTTATTCCCTTAATATCAGCTAAGGTCCAATCAAAAGCTTTCTTATATCTTTACAATGTATGTAACAGTCTTTGCTCTTGAAAATCATTTAATTCTGAAGATATAATAACAGGTAATGTAGATGAGTCTCCCAGAAACACATACATCAAATGGCTCGGCAATATTTTCAACTCAAGCTCAGATGGTTTTATGATTGATTTGGTCGCTCTATAGCCACCTTATACTTTGTATTTTGGCATTGTTATACTTTTTATTTAAGTATCTAATGTATTTTTCTATTTTTTCTAGTTTTGGAACCATTTGTGATTTTTGTGTGGGCAAGGCATCATGCTTGGGCTCTCCCACACATTGTATCTGTATCTTTCTTTCTTCCATGCGAAAACATTCATTATCTCTTTCAAAAGCAGGGTATTTCATAGATTTTGCAATGTTAAAAGTATAGATTTCG
>NW_018253730.1:272355-272727 GCF_001263595.1 Phalaenopsis equestris | reverse complement strand
TCTCCTTTTTGAACATCTATCATAGCTTTTCCAGTAGCTAAAAAATGATTGGTATTAATGATTGGTATTTCTTTATCTTTCTCCATATCAAAAATAATGAAATCTACAGGAAAGATAAATTTATCCACTTTTACTAACACATCTTCTATAACACCATTACGATATGTAACTGAACGATCCTCTAACTAAAGAGTTACAGATGTAAGTGAGACTTCTCCTAATCCTAATCTCTTGAAAATTGACAGAGGCATAAGATTAATGCTGGCTCCCAAATCACATAAAGCTATTCCATAGAATTTTTCACCGATAGCACATGGTATAGTGAAACTACCAGGATCTTTTAATTTTTCAAGAAGCTTTTTCTGAATAATT
>NW_018253730.1:270091-272202 GCF_001263595.1 Phalaenopsis equestris | reverse complement strand
GAAAATTGTTTATTCTTTTTGTGTTGCTTCAATCTTTAAGGAAACGGTGGTAGAGGTTTCTCCACAGTAATTTTCATTGGTGTAAGTGGATATTCTAAATCTGGGTATTCATGATCCTTTTCTTTTTTAGTATCCACTTTCTCTTTTTCAGTTTCCGTTTCTTTTTGTACTCTCATTTCCAATTCTTTTCCACTTCGTAATTGTATTGCTTTTGTCTGTTCTTTTCCTTGATCTTTAAGATTTTGTTCCACAGTACTAGGAAAAGTTCCTAATTTTCGGTTATTAAGCGTAGTAGCTATATGCCCTAATTGATTTTCAATATTCTTAATAGCAGTTCCTTGATGTTGTAATTGATTTCCTTGAATCTGTAGTTGATTTCATTGATTCTATAATTGTTGACCACCCATGTTTAATATTAACTCTTCCATAGACCACTTTTTCTCCTTAATTTAAGTGTTACTGTTAAATCCTGGAGGATAAGAAGGTTTATAGTTAACATTTTTTTGGTTGGATGAATTTCTTAATGGGTTCACTGGATTGTTTGCCCATTGTTGATTTATAGAAGAATGGTTATTCCAATTAAACGTTGGATGATTCTTCCAACCTGGGTTATAATAGTTTTAATAAGGGGAAGCTAACATAGATATCGCATCAGAATCATGGATACTAGCTACTCTTTTAGGATTTACCCTTTCAGAGGGCCATTGAAAATTGTTGGTAGCCATCTCTTCTATTAACAAATAAGCCTCATCAAAAGGTTTTGACATTAAAGAACCACCAACCGCAACATCTATAATTGATCTAAGTGATCCCACCAATCCATTATAAAAAGTTTGAATTATCAACCAACCTGGTAACGAATGATGAGGGAATTTCCTAAAAAGATCTTTAAATCTCTCCAGAGCTTCGTATATTGACTCTCCATCAAGCTGACAGAACGATGTTATGTCATTTATAAGTTTAGCAATTTTGGATGGAGGGAAATATTTGGATAGAAATTCCTATGAAAGTTCTCCCCAAGTTCTAATAGAACCTGGTGCTAACAAAGTTAACCACATCTTAACCTTATCCCTTAGTGAAAAATAAGTCTAAGTCTAATAGCATCGTTTGAAACTTTTTCATATTTAAAGGTAACATAAAGTTCTAAAAAACAAGCGAGGTGTAAATTAGGATCCTCATTTGGTGTACCTCCGAATTGATTATTTTGTACCATTTGGATAATAGCAGATTTAAGCTCAAATGAATTAGCAACTACATCAGGATTTTGGATAGATAAGTGAATTTCATCTTCTATAGGATTTGCATAATCTCAAAGGGGTCTAGATTGGTGTTCATTTTATATTTCTTGAGTGTTCATGTTGTTTTCCATTACATCAGAATTTCTAGGTTCTCTTCTCAATCTTCTAATCTTTCTAACATTGCATTCTAATTTTGAATCGTAGG
Organism: Phalaenopsis equestris; assembly: GCF_001263595.1. Classification (NCBI taxonomy): domain Eukaryota; kingdom Viridiplantae; phylum Streptophyta; class Magnoliopsida; order Asparagales; family Orchidaceae; genus Phalaenopsis; species Phalaenopsis equestris. Next base: position 270,759 of record NW_018253730.1, on the reverse strand, counting down.
GTATAAGATTTTCAGGTCCAAATTTACGCATGCAATTTGACATAAGTACATAGAAAACAGTTAACTAAATATGAAAATAAAGATGCAATTCAAGTAAAAAAAGTAAAAATTTTCTAATAGTCCAAATTTGTCCGTTACTCTAATTGTAATTTTTTTTACTCACTCCCCGGCAAAGGCGCCAAAAACTTGACCACGAGTTTATATATGCTTAAAATATAAGTATTTAATACTACTGCTAAAAGATTTAAACCCTCAGCAACTGTACCAAAACTTAATAACAGTTATAGATTTGATAAATATGGATGTAATAAATATTCAATAATTGTAGAGTCACACTTATCAATGCAAGTATAATTATCGCTCAAGTAATATAGGGCTCTATTGGAGTCATATATATTGATCCCACTGGGAGTAATATTAGAACTACGAACTAAGATTTTAGAAAAGCAAAACTTTAATTTCAACAACAAAGTTCAATTTGCTTATCTGTCACTAATAGGCAATTGAAATAAATATGTCATTTTAATAACTATTAAACAACTAAATAAATTAATAAAGGTTCAAATGTGATATTCAATATAAGAAAGCATCCTTCTCCTTGCCAAGAAATTTTCTCCTTGCCATAAAGTGAATTAGTTCAAATTATATTATGCCAAATAAAGTGAATT
>NW_018253730.1:269753-270065 GCF_001263595.1 Phalaenopsis equestris | reverse complement strand
AAATAGAAGCATACCTATTCTTTACCCTTTGGTCCATGCATAAAAAACATTGACTAATCCTACACTTGTTAACTGAATCTGCGGCTAGGCTGGGAGGATACCGGTTCTCACTTTGGAGCTCCCATGTTCCCCTCGCATGAGGGCTAACATCTACACCTCAGCAACCAAACGATAGGACCGAATTGGAAATTTTAGTCTGTCACTCTAAAATCTCCAATTCTACGCCCGATAATTTTATTTCCCTATTTATTTGCACCCAACTTCCAAGGGCTTTAACCTCCCTGAATCTTGGATGTAATATTCACTTTAGTT
>NW_018253730.1:269404-269661 GCF_001263595.1 Phalaenopsis equestris | reverse complement strand
TTTTCATTTAAACATTTTCATGGCTCCACCAATTCAAATTACCATTTCACAAATCTCAAGACAAGGAGAAGAACAGAGAAAACTACTCAGATCTCACGGAGATAACACAACAAAACTCGAAATTCATATATAAAATCAAAGTCATACAAACTACAACAACAAATACTACAACAACTAATTTCTCTCCAAGAAAACTCCTTGAAGTTCCTCTGAATCTCTTCCTTTCTTTACATCACATAGAATTCCTTTCTTTACAT
>NW_018253730.1:260500-269336 GCF_001263595.1 Phalaenopsis equestris | reverse complement strand
CTTTCCAATCTCTCACTTTCCCTCCACCCTTACAATCTCTCAAAGAATTCCTCACAATTTTTACACTCTAACAAACACTAATGGAACCTTTCAAACCTCCAAGAACTCTAGAGTCTTCTAGCTCCCCCTGAAGTTTTGGCCAAAATCTTCTTTTAAAGTTGTGAATGAGTTTTCCTAAAAGTTGCCTAAGCATCCCTTTAAAATTTTTCCTTATCCACAACCTCATTGGTCATAACAGTTGAGTCATGGGCGGCCTCGAGGGCGCCGTCGGCGGACCTTCTAAGTGAATTAATGCTGGAGTCTCGGGAAAATCTCGCCATCGGCGGGGTCGATGTCGCCGTCGGCGCCCTAGTTCAATTATTCACATTTTGGCCCTTTTCGCTCCAAATTCGCTCCTTTTTTGCATCTTTTTGCTCCAGTGATCCGATTTCATCATTCTTGCAAAAAAATATCAAAAATACCTTTCTTTAAAGTGCAATATCATAAAAAGTAGTATAAAATATGTATGAAAATCTCAACATATTTTCCTCTAGTCAAAGGTTTTCTCATTAAACTAGAGAGTAAGCAAGGAAAAGTGACTTCATTACTTGTTGAGGATGATATTCTTAAATTAGTAGAAAAATTTAAATTCACAATTGTGAGAGGTTCACTTTTGACAACCCAAAAATGGATATAATTATTTACAAGGGGAATGAAATGCAGGCTCTTTGGATGGAAGACATATTTTTATTAAAATTAGTAGAAAGAAGATTATGCAAGAATATTTTGCTCTATACCATGGTATGTTAAAGATGCACCTATGAAAGTGTTAAAATTCACACCAAACTTTCCAGCCTTTGATCCACCCATCATACTCTTTATTCATCTTCCCTGGTTTAAGATTGCACTACTTTAATCAACAAGTACTTTACTCCATATTTACCATATTTGGGAAACCAATGAAAGTGGACCTAGAAAATTTTACTTTTATCATACCATCAACATCAATGCTTATGGTTGACAGTGATATAACACAACACTTACCTAATTAATTATGGACTGGAACACAACACAATGGGTATTAGCAAAAAGTAGAGGTGAACTACACCTCTAAGTATTGTAGTAAATGTAGAATTTTTGGTTTATTGCTCATCCTAAATTGTGAGTGTAAGGAAATGCTAAAAATTCTCATGCTAGAAATCATAATCTAAACACCATAAGGAGAGAACATGACAATGATCAACCACACATTCCTAGCCATGCAGTAGAGACTTCAAATTAGGAAAAACTCCAAATTTGTGGATTTAACATTTTATCTATAGAGAAGCAAAATATGGATGTTGGAATCCACACTAGTGTAGAAATTATTAGTCAAGCTACTACAAAAAAAATGACTAAACGATGGAAGTTGTTGAAACCAGTGATAAGAAACTTCTAGAAGAGTGAGATGCCAGACCAAAGCTGTAAATTTAAACACATGACAAGAATTCACCACTACATATTTGGAGGTGGATAGGGTGATATTGGAGGAAGATTGGTAGATCTAAAAGTCTAAAAAATCTAAAGGAAATGATAAAAGAGAAATTAGTTACAAGGACCGAAATGCTATATTGTACTATGATGCAGTTTCTTCCGTGGGCATCTTAGCTTATATTAATGATGGGCCTCATCCTAGGATCTCTAGGAGGAGTAGTTCCATTGCTGATGAGTAACTTCTTTATTTGGAATGTTAGAGGCTTTGCCAAAATGAATGCCTTTAATAGGTTGATGAACTTGTGTAGGGTTCATCAAATCTCCTATTTTTCTTATTCTAACCTGTGATTCAAATTGAGAGCATTCAAAATACTATAAAAAAATTGGGTATACTCAACTTTTTTCACATCTAAAACCCTAAAGTCTAGTGTCTTTAGAAGAAGGATGTTTAGGTCAAGCTCCTAATGAATCATCAAGAAGTTCTCCATCTTGTGATTATTTGGTGTAATTAAACTATTCTCCATACTATAACTTATGTTGGATGCTCCATTACTGGTAGATCAAACCTTTAGACTGATTTACCTACTACTAAACATGAAGTTGATAAACATTGATTAGTTGGGGGAGATTTGAACATAATTTCCTCTTCTACTGAGAAGAATGGAGGAAGATTACCTGATTTCAAGCATATGCTGACCTACATTAATAATATTACTGTAGCTAGAATTTTTGAAGCGCCTTTTATTGGTAACATATTGATATGGAATTGAGGTAAAATAATTAAGAGGCCAGATAGGATCCTACTGAACTAACACTAGTTGGAAACATTACATATTTCTAAAGTTGCACATATGCAGAAAACTAGTTCTGATCAAGCACCTTTGTTGTTAAAAGTAAGCTATATTCCTAAACTTTAAAATAAGACCATTTTATTTTCCTCAATGTTTGGACTTCCCATGATGCTTTTTAAGACTATAAAAGAAAATTGCATGATTGATGTTAAGATTTCTCTTTTGCATGACCTTTGAGTCCTCCACAAGAAACTAGTTACACATCTAAGAAATTGGAATTTGGAGGCTTTTGAGAATATCCACAAGAAGTTAAGTGATGCTGAGAAGTTGGTCACAACACTAGAATCTCAATTTAGTATGGAAGAAGTGTGTAAAGAGGAGGTGTTCAAAGCTCAAGCAACAGTTAATGAAGAGATCCAACTAGAATATGATTTTTTGAAGCAAAAAAGTTGACTACTGTGGCTATGTCGAGGGTGACAGAAATTCAAAATTTTTTTGTGCATGTATAAAATAAAGAAGACAAGCCAATGTTATATTGAAAATAAAAGAGGAAGATGGAAGTTGGAGGCACACAAAACCTTTGATTGTGGAGAGTGAAATCAGTTCTTTTCAGAGACTTCCAACATACCACAACTAATATAAATGAATTTGACCTACATTGCAAAATAACAGATCTGATCCCACTGCTAACAGTCAGCTGCCTGCTTCACCCATCAAGGAGGAGATAACAAAGGTTTTAAAATCTTTTGACCCTAATAAGGTGGTTGTTCCTGATGGTTTCACATGCATTTTTTCTTAAAGCCTGGAAAATCCTTAAACAACATCTGATACCTACTATCCATTATTTTTTATGGGTGTTCTACCACATCAATATTTCATGAACTCATTTACAATATTGTTGTCTAAGGAAAATCTTAAAAACAAAAGACAAAGCTTTAGACCCATCAGCTTTACTAGTGTGGCTTCAAACATCATCATTAAGTTCTTTTTAAGAGGCTTCAACTAATTATAATAAAATATTCAGCCCCTAACAAAGTGCCTTCATTGCTGAGAGGAGCATCATTGATAATGTGCTCATTACTCAAGAATTATTTCTATCCATGGATAATCCATATAGAGGTAGTAATAGTGTTCTCGAATTTGATAATAAGGAAGCTTATGACATCATTAGTTAGGATTTCATACTTGTTTTGCTGCAAGCAAGAGATTTCAATAAGGATTTCTTTAGCACTTTTAGGATGTTGCTAGATCACAATTATTACTCCATACTCATTATGGTCACAATCATAGTTATTTCAAAGTAGGTAGAGGACTCAAGCAAGTTGTATCAAAATTATACTCACAAGTAGAGTGATAGCATTTAGAATAACTTTCTAAAACCTTCACAATTTGTCTTTGCTTGGAGGCTTCACTTCAAACTTTTAAATTGATGAAATTTTACAATTAAAAAACTTAAGTATTCCCTCCATTTGTCTACAATGTAAGCAAGAATAGGAGTGTATTTCCCATGTGTTTAGACCTCAATTTTTATCACAAAGGACTTGCACGGACATCACCCTTTTGTCCAACACAATAAAATTGGCTAAAAGGCAGTCTGCCCTTTTTTATCCTAATGTGGTTATGCTAGGTATAGGCATGGCCACGCATGAAAACTCTTCAGCATTTTCATACCTGGCCAAGCATGACCATGCCCGAAAGTTCATTACCTTGGTCATGTCAGCTCTGAGTGTGACCACTCCAGATAAACAATCTTGACATGCTAATGATCTGTTGCCCTCTTCCATTGAGCATTGCATGAATCCTCGCACCATTTCACTGACAGAGATCCGTGGCTCACAAACTGTTAGACTGATCATGTTCATCAGCCTTATCAGACGCCTCCGAAGAGCTTTGTAAACCCCTTCCCCACTTATAAAAGGAGGTCTTCAGTACTCCTAAGAGGAACTCACTTAACATTCTTCACTGATTATTGCTCGTTGATAGAGGAATAAGAAGTGGAATGAAAGTCTCTAGAAAGCCTCCTCCTCCTTCGATTAGCCTCCTCTCCTCTAATCAACCTCCTCTCCTCCTGCTAAGTTCCCCTTTCTTCTTTTTTTTAATTTTAGCGTCTTAATTTAAAAGTTTTAAGTTAATTTTAGGATTTTTATTTAACTCAAATATTTTGGATTATGCTTGCTTCCGGGTTCAACTCATGTTGACCTGAACTCAACCTAGCCCTAACTCATCTAGCACAAAACTAACCTAAACCTTGGACTTGACCCAACCCATGTCAGACCCAAAACCTAATCTAAACCTCATTCTTCACCCACTAACATAAACTCTAATCTAAATCCTAAACCTGACCCAACCTTGATTTAATACAAATCCAAAAATAAACCCTAGACATGATCTAACTCAGGTCTAACCCAAATCCTAACCTAAACCTTAAACCTGACCCAAACTAGGTCTAACACAAACACTAACTAAGACATAGACCTGAACCAACCTAGGCCTAACACAAAACCAATCATAAAACCCAAATCTAATCCAAACTGGGTCAACCCTACTAAATCTGGGTAAAACCTAAACAAAATCTAGCCAAACTTTGGTCCACCCAACTTAACCTGGGCAAACCTAAAAAGTCTAACACAACCTCGGTCAACCTGGCCTAACCTAGTTAAACTTAAACTAAAATTAACCTATCCTGGATCAACCCTACTTAACTTGGGTTGAACCCAAACCTAACCCAGCTCAACCTGGTTCATCCCACTTAAGTTGATTCAACTGAAACCAAACCCAACTAAACTCTACCTAGCTTAGGTTCAGCCTAGGATCGAACCAGTTAACTTATATCTCAATCCCAAGCTAACCTGATTTGAAAACTGAGCTCACCTCAGCTTGACCCTAGCCTAAGTATAATCAAAGGCTAAGTGTTACTTTGTATGTGTTAACTCACATGTCACTCCATATTTCATATGTTGTTTCATATTCATGTGTTATTTCATCATTAAAAGCTCATGTGTTATTTCATGTTAAAAAAATCATGTACTATTTCTTGTTAAAAAACTCATGAATTTTTTCATGTTGAAGAACTAGTGTTATTCCGTATTCAAAAACTCATATGTTTTGTTCAAAAACAAATTAACAAAAAAATATTACATAAACAAACAACGATAAGAACTCTCACTTTTCTCCGCAAACACCAAAAATAAAAAATAAAACAAAATTTAAAATATGAAAAACCTTGATTTCTCAAATATGACTAACAAATCTAGGAATCAAACAAGATATTAATGCAAATACTAAACTTCAAATAAATATTTAAAGCAAACTATGTTAAAAAAGAAGAATTGATCCTAGGTGGATATGACATGAACTTTAGGTTAGCTAACTTAGACACCAAACTAAGAGCCACACAGTTAATCAGGGTTATTTTGAGTATAGAAGCGTAGGTTAGTTCAAGTCCCTAGTTAGTGCTAAGGGTAAGGACATGCAAAAAAAACAAACCTTCCCCATGAGACTATAGGGAATACATTAGAATGAAGTAACCCATGGTTAATGAGGATTGTATTTTAGCCTACTTTGAAACTCTGAACCCTCCATGCTCTGAAATTCAAAAAGGATTCTTGGTTATGAAGCTGGTCATTGTCGATGGAAACCAATAATTCTAGGTTGATGAAAATTCATGAGCATCTTGATCGGGTATGTTATTCCTAAAGTCTAGGTTAGTACGCATCTTGATGTAAGTTTCTTATATTCAAATCAAGTTTGGTAAGGAGACCCCATAATTAAAATAAATCTTATCTTACACTTATTATCTAAGGGAAAAATCCTGATTCTGTAAACCCCAAAGACTTATATTAAAATGAATGAATCCATTCTAAAGTAGTTGATTCCGATATTTCTTATATGTAGAATTTATGAAGTTAACACCACTATTTGAAAATTTTAATCCCTGACAACGGTGACAAAAACTTGATCCCAAACTTGATGTATGTATTTATCAAGTTAACACCACTACTTGAAGATTTTAATCCTTAATAATGGCGTAAAAATCTTGATCCCAAGCAAAGTAAGATTTAAATTATATTTTTAAATAGTAGGAATTTTATGTATGTTTATGTATCATTATCAAGTACTATAGGGCCTTCTGATTAAGCTCTGAATATCGATCCCATGGAGATTGAGGTTAATCACAACGGCTTTCAAGAGAAGTTCCTGTCTAAAATAAAATGCCCTAGCTTGGAAGGTCAATAACGGTTTGGTTTTGAATATATCCTACAATTATCACTACAATACTGCTTCTACTCCTAAACAAAAATACTTAGTGAAAATTAGAAAGTGGAGTTTAATATACTAAAACTACTTTTTTTCATGCAATGAAATTAGTGACATGTGTAAAAGTAAAACAAGTAGTGAGAGAGATTATAAAAAATAGGAGCAATTATATTCCTTACCCTTACTAGAGATGCTACAAAGGACATTGGTTAATCTAAAGTTTGAATAATTCTGAAGATGAGTTAGGCAGGGAAGATACCAGCTCTCACTCTAGAGTTCCTCTCCACCTAGAGGCTAACATCCAGCATCAAAACCAAAAACAATAGACCAAATTAAGGGGCTTCAGCTTGTCACTCTAAAGTCATCTAATTCTAAAACCATTAAAGATTATTTCCCGATTTATTTGCAGTCAAACATATGGATTACATTCTCATCCAAACAATCTCATGTGATTCTACCACTGTTGATTGAGACAACACCATCACGGATCTTACATGTTCTCACAAGAGATTTTAACATGCATTTTGATCAAGTTTACATGTCAATGAAGAAAAAAACAAAATTCTCACAATATATTATCACTCTACTCAATTCTATATCCTACACATGCATACTAATTCATTATAAGAGGGAAGAGTAAAGAAAACTACTCACTACACATGGAGAAACAACAAGAACTTCTTAGTAAACAAGGCTTTAAAATCATACAAACAAAGTACTAGATTAAAGTCAAAATAGAATTAAAATACTTATCTCTTATCTTTGATGGAAATATATCTTTGATGGAAATAAAACTCTCCTTGTATAGCAAAAGAAATCTCCTTACAATCCTCTCCAAGAACAAAGTGAAAAGAAATGAATAAATTCTCTCACTCTCTCTCTTTCTCTCTGACATTATCGCCCCAGTTGAGGCTCACGCACAAGCCTTCTTCTTTTCGAAGTTTTCTTCTTCTCTTCCAATTGATTAAAGCATCCAAGAGTCAGTTTTTAAAAACATTTCCAAGCCTTAATTATAATTTTCCAAGAGATTCTTAAGTGTCTCTTAAAAAATGACCATATTCATTGAATCTTTCAAATGATGCCTCAAGTGCCTCTTGAAAACGCCTTATAACCGCCCCCAAATTCTTATAGAAAGTCTCTTTTATCATTTCCAAAGAATTCCCCAAGAGTAACACGAAGCACCGCTTCATAAATCGTCCAAGATATGTTGAAAACCATATTTGGTGCCTAAGCACCGATTTTGGTAGCTTAAGTGCACTCTTCTCTGTCTGGTGGTGCCTAAGAGCCATTTTGGGTGCTTAAGCGCCGAGCATAGGCACTTGAGTCCCTAGTTTTGGCCCCCAGGGCTTCGGTGTGTTATGGTTCAACTTGATTTGCTCCAATTTGATCCATTTCGGTAATTTTTTGTTCCTTTTACTCCAATCACTCCAAATTCTTCAATTTGATGTGCCTACAACAAAAAATACAAAAAAACATATCTTTAAAATGCAATATCATTACAAAATAAAGCATGAAAATAGTACATTTTTAGGAACATCAATAATGTCTCTATCTTTTGAGATAATATGTTATTCTTTGAATTCCAAATTCAATCATTTAGATAGAATACTTGTTGACCTCACTTTTGGTTGAGGTTTAGTTTTTCAACTTTACTAGCCTAAGTTTTAGCCATAGAAATTTCCTATTGACTATTCTTAGAAAACTAGACAAGGAACCCTTGCATTTAGAAATTCTACCCTCTCTATACTCAACTTGAAGTTCCAGATCTTAGTCTCAACCTCTAAGTACTTAGTAGGTGGGATCACTCTGGGGGAAACTCAAGATGAGTCACCCTTAGGACTGTTGACCCTTAAGGTTAACCCTGGGTGTTGGTCTGGAGCTAAGACATTCACTACACTCACTACACTTATATACACCCACATTCACTCACAACCCTAAACTCAAATTTCTAGCCTAGAGCCCTTGATCTTTTGGGAAACTCATGTAGATGGTCCCCTAAACCTACTAGCCCTAGGGCTATGGTTTGGCTAAGACCACTATGTAGAGTACCCAAAATGGGGTTTTTATTGGTCCCTGGCTTTTTGGTGATGATTGGTACCTCAACTAGACCAAAATACCCATCTTGGCCTTTTGTCCCTAAAACACCCCCAAATTACCAAAATACCCCTCTTGGACCCAAAGTACCAAAAATTCCAAAAATTCCCAAAAAATCCTAATAAAGCCTAAATATTCCCAATTTCATTTCCCTCAACTACCACATGACCCAATTTGGCCAATTTGACCATCTTTAACCAAAACCCCCAAATTTGCCTTTAAGGGCCCAAATTGCCCCAAAT
>NW_018253730.1:256572-260382 GCF_001263595.1 Phalaenopsis equestris | reverse complement strand
CAATTTTGAGTTAGGTTATTTTGAGTTAGGTTAAAGCCCCAATTTTGACCGTATGACCTAAACTCACCAAATTGAACCCATAGCCTAGTCAATTGGCCCTAATTAATGTTGAAAAATCTTGTTATTCAAAATCAACCATCAATTGACCTTGGTGAAGCCTCATATCCATTCGATTTTGGCCGATTTTGGCCTAAATCATTGGCCTAAATCCAAGATTCCCAAATTTAGCCCCAAATTGGTTAAGTCCCCAAATTTCACCCGATTGATTGTCTTAACCTCCAAATTGGCATCCAATTCATGTTGAAAAACTCTTCATGAGATCCCTATCAACCTTTTTCAACAATCAATTTGGACTTAGCCCAAGGCTAACCCAAGCTAGACCCAAGCCTAGCCCAACATGACCAAATTGATTAAAGTTCAAGATTCCATCAAATTGACCTTTCAATTGAACTCAAAACCACATTTATCTTTCACCAAAGTTGTTCCTTATGATCTTGTAGAACAAATGCAACAATAAATTGGGCCAATTGACATGGATAGTTTAGTACAAACCCAGGTTCCATGAAACCACCTAAATGAAGCCATGGACCAAAGGTCCCCCAAATTAAGGGATATTATTTCTAAAAATGCACATGCTTAAGATATCTTTGTCAAATCAAAGTACATTTGCATTAAATTGTTGTTATGGATTCCTCTGGGTTCCTTGAGCTCGTAGCCACCTCCCATTGGCCAGTCGGCTAGCCTAGTGGCCGGAAAAGCTCAAAACCAAGAGCCACCCCCCGAAACCTCACCCAAATCAAACCTAGAGGCAAGATCATCTGAATCAAATTGAAGAGCTCCTCTGCCCTCCACCTAAGCACCACAATGCACCCAAACTTGTGCCCTGAGAGCCACCCCATGGCCATTTTTATAAAAACTCACCTCCCACGGCCATGGGAGGTGTGCTGAAATTTTTCTAGAGAGGCCTCTCCAAACTTCATACAGAGCTTCCCTAAGATCCCCTCAGTGCATTCTGACCATTTTCCCTCACCCATTCCCATTACCGGAGCTCAATTTTGAGCTTGAAACCTTGCCGGAAACCAGGACAGAACCCAACACACCTCCACAGTCCACCAAACTCAAATTAACTTCACCCAAACCTTCACAACAGTGGAAGAAGCCAAAAACCCATAAAATCCCCCTCCCACAGAGCCTCTACCATAGCTCTAGACCAACACCCAAATTTGGTCGTGATCGAATTCCTACTTAGGCCTTACACCAAGACAAGGGACTCAATCCCTAGCCTTCGTGGACCCCAACGAATGTACCGAACCCCTCTGATCGAAGCATCACTTCTCAGAACACTTCTCAGAGCAAAGGTATAAACCCTCACCTCATCCCGAGCCTATTTTGATTCTCCATTTAATTAGGCTCAATTTAATTACATGATTATCATATGGATATGTTCGTCTCACTTAGACGAGTTCATAGGATCAAACCCGAGGAGAATTGGTTGAGTCTAAGTTGAGATCTTAGGGTTTTAGTGTGGACGGTCATGGGATCATTCTATCGGGTATTGTGACGGGGAGTCGTGCGATCGCGCGTGTATCACATGGATGGCCAAGATCGAGCTGGACGATGCCTCGGGACATAAACAGCGGGCCGAGTCAGCAAGCTACATAGATGGTGGCTTCCAACCAGAGCGCGCCACGCATGCCTTCGGAGTCATTGTAGGATGAGCTGGCACGCACGGTTTAAATAGATAAATAGGGCTTTTCTTATTTATTTAAATACCCTTAACTTAGAAAATTCATAACTTTGTGTAGAAAGATTACAAAAATGAAATAAAAATACTCTCTTGCTCAGTGAATAGAGGAGAACAATGTGACATAAATTTTAAGACCATTTTATGCATATTTTATTTTTAATTAATTAAAAACTATTTTGAATCATTTGATTCTCCATGCATATTGGCACATCACCTTGTCTTAAAATTTTGACATGTTGTAGCCTCTGTGAAAGGAAATATCCTCTGATTTTTCCAAAGTCAGAAGAGGTTCCTATACAGAGATCCATATTTTTCAAGTTATTCCACATTATTTCTTTAAAATAATCATGAAAATTAGCATATTGATTAGAAAATCCTAAGAAAATTTTTGGAAAGTCCACAATGACAAGAAAAGATTTTGGAAATAATTTCATGGCTTAAGTCATTTAAAATATCCTTAGATTTTACAAACAACAAATTACTAAAATAATTAATTTTTGAAAATATAAACATTTAAATGACTTCATTTTTAATCCACACTATGGCTTATGATCTAGAGAACTCATCATAAATAATTCAAAATATTTTCAGTTCATTGGACAACTTAAGTTGATTTTTGAAGATAAATACTACTTTTGGTACTGCTTTTGGCTTTTAAATGTTTTTTTAAAAATCAAAATATAACTCAAAAAATTAAGCAACTTAGTTTTTTGAGTTCTCTGTGATTAGGGGTATTTTCTAAAAATAAATGGTTATTTAAAATAAAAACTTGATTTTTAGCATATTTTAAATATTTAAATAATTAAAAATTCATAAAAATCACAAAAATAATAAAACTCATGGAAATGTTCTAAATTGCTTCCTAATCACATAGAAACAATTAAAATATTTTTCTTGTTTTTCTAAATAAGGATATTGAATTTCAAAGCTTAAAAATAATTTTTTAAAGGCTAAGAATGAGTTTTCACTAAAAATAATTCCAGTAAATCAACGAAAAATCAAAAAATTACAAAATTTTCTCCTCTAAGTTCACTCACCTTAGGGAGATTTTTTGAAAAAATAAAACTTAATTTTCACCGCCTAAATTATTTTATTTTTATTAAATAACCCAGAACTTGAAATAATTCTAATAAATCACAGAGAATTCAAAAAATTGTGAAATTTTGTATAAAGGCTTTTCTAGTCTAGCTCTATCTTCAGTAGTAATTTCAATGAATTAGAATTTACCTTGGTCAAGTTAAGAATTTTCTTTGAAAAATCCTATTTTTGCATGAAAATAATTACATAAATTAAGTTAAATTTTGAAAAATTACATTTTCTCTTCTGATATCTTAATTGACCCATGAATGAGGTAGGATAAAAATTTCAAAGTTATTTGAATTGAATTTGACAAATTATGAAGTGTTAGAGCCTTAGGGGCAAATGTGTAATATTGGAAATTTAGCCTTAATTAACGCCTTAATTAACCTAGCCTTAATTAACCTTTAGGCTTAATTTAAGGAGGGGAATGGGTAACCTCTGATCTTAATCAATTTATTTGATACTTGAAACACAAGGGGTTAATTTGTGGAAACCAATCCCACTTTCTTCATTAAGTTAATGAATTTCTAAATCGTTAAAAATTTGGATGTTTATTAAAATTAAATGATTCTGGACTTAGGGGCATCACTTTTGAAGTCAATAATTAATCAATTTAATACCCCTATTTTTATTTTCAAATAAAACTCAAATCATGAATCATGATCACTTAAAGTTTAACCCTTTTCAAAAATAATTAAGACACTCGCTTAGGCCATAAGGGCTTAGTGGTGACTTAGGCTAAATCAAAATTAACTAAATGAGGAATAAACATAATTAAATCAAACATCCTTGAAACACTGCTAAGCCCAATTAGGATTAAAATTTGGTTAAGTGTTCAAATTACACTAACTTCCCCTTTAAGGGAACTCACTCACATAATTTTCAAATTAAATGATAAATGATAATTACCCCTTTCTTAGGGATAATTGAGACATCAATGTTCACTGAGCATTAAGGGTATTTATAGGATGAATTATTAAGCA
>NW_018253730.1:253885-256211 GCF_001263595.1 Phalaenopsis equestris | reverse complement strand
AAACTCACCGCCACAACATTAAAAATATAAAACAACTCAAAATTTAATCACAAACAGCACACAAAACCACAACTTCAACTAAGTTAAGATGTCTCTATCGGATGATCGGGAATCCCTCGGATGAGGTAGCCTACGGTTCCTAACGAGGCTTCCCACGGTTTAAATGAAATTATGAAACACAATAAGTTGAGTTTAGTAAGTTCATTTAGACTAAATGAATCCAATAGAAAATAGTGGTGTCGGAACGAGAGAACTGCAGGATCCTAACTGGTGTCACCTGATTTGACATTATAACTCAACACACTAGAAAACTCAAACTCGTCGCAACAGAAGCTTGGACTGGTGGGCAGCACGACCATCTTCAACAGAAAAACCTGTCTTCCCCAGCTAAACCAATCTTCCTTCCTTAGACTTAAACAACAAAGCCATAGTATTTTGAGGTTTCTTCCTCACCTTATCTTTATGCCTTTGCATAGCCCTGCTAGATGTGAGGTTGCTTGCTTAAGCCCTAACCCGTCCTAAATCCTCACATCTTCCAGGCTATTTGTGTGATCGTTTCACACGAATGTAAGCCCTAATAAATAAAATTGGTAGGATGAAACACCTAAATATTTCTCCTCAAAACTGAAGCCAAACATTAGGATAGCTTGGAAAGTCACTGGGGTTCTGCTCTGGATCTACAACATCCCCTAGTTATTCCTCCTTTTGATTCTACAATAAAATGTTCCAAATTTGAACCAATCCCCTTTCACATATCTACGTCTGATTTTGTTGAAGAGTCCTACCCTTTGAATATTCTTGAAGATAATATTTCTTGATTTTTATCGAGAGTCTTCTTAGGTGGTCATTTAAGATGTAATTAACTATAGGGGCTTGCCCTTATAGGAAGCATGTCCGAAAACAGCTTAATATAAACCTTATATAATCCTTTATATTAAATAGAATTGGTCGGCAAATAGAAAGGTTTCGTAGACTAGACGGACATCATACTTTCCTTAGTTAATTTGATCGAGCTTCATCCTCAAGTCTTGTGTTTATCTAGGATAGATACAGGATTTGAGGTATAGTGATCTTTCATTTTAAACTATGAAAAATATGGGGTTAGTTTGATTTCATACTTCAATGTCCATCCAAAGCGGCCTTCCGACGAGAGCGATGGGATTTCGATTTCAGCGACCGACAGCTTCTTACGGGAAACTCCCCATAAACCAACCCAAAATAATGTCGATAGCTTCTGGCGACTCCGCTGGGGACAAGCTTTTCTCTCCATACAAATCAGAAAATATTATCTCCACACATCGGTAATGTGTCCATGTCCCTCTTGGATTAAATTACCCTTCTTTCATTGACATACTTTACCTATTTTTGTCTCGGGAAAGTACAGCTAACTCTTTGGAGTTCAGGACTAGCTGTTCAACCATCTTTGAGCAGAGGGGCTCAGAAGGCCATTAAGGACTCTTTAAATTTTTATGTGGGGATGGATCCCCAATAGGTGTGTCGGTGGACTTGTTCCACCTGGGCGTGGTGCGTTATAAAGTTGGTCCCACACTGGGTCCTAAACTTTGCATTTCTTCATCTCCTTTAGGTTTGGGTTTGCTTTTCTGTGAATCAAGCCAAGTTGTTTCACCTCTTCACGCTTATTCAATCTGCTAATTGCAACTCTTCAATGTTCTAATCACAACTGAATAACAAATTTAAAAATAAAATAATCAAGAATGCCCAGTTCATAATACAAGTGTGTCAATTTGAGTACTTCTGTCGAAACTGAAAGGCACGGGATGTCGCTGAATTTCGAAAATTCTTCAAATGACAGGGACAATATCTTTGCCAAGGTTAATCTTTTCTTATGCCTCTGGAATGAAGTTCGCTATCAATAGAGATGAGCTACCTGAACTGGCAATTATTAAATTTAGACAAGGGTTTGATGATATCGGAGTTAAGTTCGGAAAGGTGGTCGTCACAGTGATGAAGTTTGAAACAGATAAGTCCATGGAACCTATTGTAGAGTTCAACTTGAAGTCTACCAAAGAATTCTCCCCTTCAAAGGTGTTAATTGAAAAGAGCCCTACTAGTGTTGAAAAGTCTGTCATTGGGAGCATTGGAATTTCTCCAAGAACTATTTCTGCTCTAACTACCGGATTCACTGTCACCGTGCCAACTATTTTACCAAGTAAGGGAGAAGATATTCTACATGAGGAAGAGTCAGTTGAAGCTTATGCCTCATTACTTTCTGGATTCGAGATTGGGTCCAATTCAAAGCCTGCACAACTGATAAAGGCACAGGAAAGGAGGCACAACCAAGAAATTTTGAAAGCCAAACAACCTC
>NW_018253730.1:248148-253678 GCF_001263595.1 Phalaenopsis equestris | reverse complement strand
AGCCTCAATTTTGTCCATACCACCAGTTACTCGATCGCCCCATAAAAAATTGCTTTGTGTTCAAGGATTGGCTTGAGAAGAATTTCAAAAGTGGAATTGTAATGATCCCAAAAGAGTATTTGAAAGAAACTGAAAAAGGTTCCGTAAATATGATTTCAGTTTATTCAATTAACTTCTAAAGAACCACACCGGTGCTCAACAAAAGCAATGATATTCTTCAAAAATCCCCAATTGACCTAAAAGTAATCAAAGGAAACTCGATTAACGCTAAGTTGGAGAGACTCCGAGCCAATATTGTGTGATTATTTGAAGAACAAGGAAAAGATATGAATGATGAAAATTATGATGTGCCAGATTACATTGACAAAAGATTAACAGAAATCAATGTCGTCGAGACTTAAGCCCATTTATCTTCACGCGACGCTCCATCTTCTAGTGTGGAGAACGCTACGAATGAGAGGCAAGGGGCCACCCAACAAAGGGACGAACAGATCAATCGTCTCAAAAAGAAAATTGAAGAATTGACAACCATCGTGATTACAATGTAAAGACATTCACTATCACTGCAGATGACACTTCCAAAAATTAACCAACCAGAAACCATTCATGTTGCAGATGAAAGGAAAGAGTTCACCTCTGATGAACAACCAAAGAAATACTACGTCCAAAGCGTCATACCAGAAAATGAATTTAAACAAATGGCTGAACAAGTTCGGGAGGCCTTAATCCAGTCTAAGAGTGGTGCATTGACTTTAAAAGGTAGGCCCTACCCCAAGGAGTGCGATGGCGTTCCACCCTAAGGGTTTTGTGTCACCAAACTTTAAGATATTTGACGGGACTGGAAATCCCAGACAGCACATAGCATATTTCCAAGCCAGTTGTGATAACAGAAGAAATAACGAAGCTTTACTCTTCTAACAGTTTGTTCGTAGCCTGTCAGGAATAGCGTTTTATTGGTATGCCGAGTTGCCCAACAAAGCGGTGAAGACATTTGACGAGTTAGAGCTGCTATTTGTAAAACGATTTGCTTGAGTGCAGTATCATGGCGCAACATCATATTTATATTGGAGATCTCGTGATAGAAAAACAAAAGCCTAACGAGACTTTAGTGGATTTTATCTTGAGGTGGAGAAACCTTAGCATGAACTACGAACCTCAGCTACAGGAACATCATGCGATTGAGATTCTACTCAAGTGCATTCATGGGTCAGTAGCTTTCATGCTTAAGGGACTCACCATCAAATCCTTCGAAAAGCTACTTAACAAAGCTAGCAATCTCTAAGAAGAAGTCAAGTATATGGATTCTCATGAGATGGACGAGAAGTCTATGATAACCAAGATATTCAAGAAGAAATATGGGACAGTTGATGTGGTTAGCAGAGGAAAACAACAATTGCAAATACAAGCCGAACAACGTCAACAAACCTTCCAACGTCCTCATCAGAATATTCAACAATCATCTCAGCAGAGACCTTACCAGACATATGAAAGACAAGTTCCATTCATGAACACTCAATCAAATGGGATATACTCTTTTAAAGATGAAGCGACAAAAAGGATGTTCCACCATCTGATAAAGAATCCCAAGTTCATATTGCCCAAACCGAAGAAGCCTAACGAGGTCAACAAGAAAGGACATCCAAGATATTGTCCGTACCAGAGATTCATTGGACACACCTTAGAAGAGTGTTGCAGTTTCAAAAACTTGCTTGAGGAGAAGATTAAGAATGGGGATGTAACAATCCCAGAAGAATATTTGAAAGAAACCTGAAAGAGGTTCTATCAATATGATTTCGATCGATTTGTTTGTTCCAACCCATTTTTATGCAACTAACAACGAATGAAATGCCTCTTGGCTACTATTGTATTACTATTTTTGTTTAAATGGGAAATTAGCATGATCAATGTTAGTCTATCCCATCCTTCCCACTGTAATTAATGAAAGAAAAGGGTTTGTTGTTGTTCAGGATTATGCAATATTAAAAAAAAAATTGATCACCTCGAAGAAAATTTTGGATGTTTGTATAAGAATATGACTTCAGGGGAGAATGAAATTGATGTCCTTATAACTGAGTCATCCACTTTAAAGAATTTGTATTGGGTTCTAAGTTGATTTCAAAATAAGATAGTGTGGTTGAAATATGAGTAATTGACTCAAAATATCACGAGCCTTTTAATTTCCTGCCACGTGACTGGGTCCTGACTTTCAAATGAGTTATAATATCCTAGAATTTGACTTGAGAAACATTTTAGGATTATTAGTCAGGGGAATTTGGACATTCAAAATCTTTAAAAGAAATATGTTCCACCTGATATAGTAATTCTCAGGAAACAAAGAGAGTAAAAAGAAATTTTGTGAAAATCCCCCGAGAGGAAGCTTGAGGTGAGCATATAATCAAAAATTGGTGTCTGAATTAAGACATTTAGAATCCTTAATTCATGCTCTGCCAGATATAGTAATTCTCAACAAAACATGGGGAAAAAGAGAAAAAAAAGAGAAAAAAAAAGAGGGATTATATGCAAAGTTTGAAGCAAAAAAAATCAAAGCGAGAAAAAAAAATCAAAGAAAAGGAAAGTCTCCCTGAGAAGAAGCTTGAGGTGGACGTATAATAAAAAATTGGTGTCCAAGTTTCCCCTGATTAATGAAACTTAAAATGCTCACTTAAGGAAATTCTTCTGATATTATATTCAAGAAAAATTTCAACGATCTTAAGTCTTTTGGTAGGTCGTTAATTGACTCAGAAATATCTTTGGAAAATGAAAAATGTTTCGATCACACGACCAAAATTTTGAAATTTGTTTAGGTTCAGGAAGAAAGAATTAAAGAAATGACGATGATATTAGCAATTAATGGAAATTCAAACCTGAAGTCATATCCTTCATTGTCCAGCAAATACAACTCCAACTTCAACTCGAAGAACGTTAGAAATATTTCTCAAAGATAACTTCAACAACCTTTACAAAATCTGCAACAAATCAAATGATGACTACTATGAATGAAGCTACAAACTTGCGGCCTCTTCAGCCATGGCATCTGTAGAAATAACACATCTGTTCTGTGTACTTGAAAGAATATAGTTCCAATGGTACCTTAAGGATGGGCTATTATCTACACTTGTCATTTGTCAGTGGACGATACTTCAAGAAGTACTATGCCTTGCAATGTTTCAGAGACAAAGACTCATTCTTAGAAGCTCAGATGTCACCCTTGTCTGAAACTAGGTCCAAATCCTAACAAAAAGAAAAGAAAATGATAAATTTCTCGAGTTCGGTTTTCTTACTCTTTGGTTGCGTAGCACAACTACCTTGGTCTACACTAGTTTTCTTCATATCCCCGCGGAATTTCACATTCTGCACAAAATCTCACAAAGTTTCACAATTTTTCCTCACCAATGTCAATCTTCATAAATTCTATTTGTTTCCCACAAACTCAAATCACTATATTTTAGAGGATGAGGATTTCACATCCGATTCCGCATTATTTTGCAATGATTCACACTATATTTTAGAGGATGAGGATATTTTGCATTGCTTTGCAATGGTTCACACAATATTTTAGAGGATGAGAACGGCATATCCAATTCTGCATTACTTAGTAATGATTCACACGATATTTTAGAGGATGAGGATTTCACATCCGATTGCGCATTGCTTTGCAATGATTCACACGATATTTTAGAGTATGAGGATTTCACTTCCAATTCCGCATTGCTTAGTAATGGTTCACACGATATTTTAGAGGATGAGGATTTTACATCCAATTCCGCATTGTTTAGCAATGATTCATACAATATTTTAGAGGTTGAGGATTCCTCATCCGATTCCGCATTTCTTTAGGTTCTCATTTTATTGCAATCTTTCAAATCAAATTCTAGAGGTTGAGGATTCCACATCCGATACCACGTTGCTTTAGGAGCCCCTCCTATCGCAATCATTTCTAGAGGTTGAGGATTCTCCATCCGATACCGCGTTGCTTTAGGAGCCCCTCCTATCGTATTCTTCAAATCAATTCTAGAGGTTAAAGATTCCACATCCGATATCATGTTGCTTTAGGTTCTCATCCTATTGCAATCCTTCAAATCAAATTCTAGAGGTTGAGGATTTCAGGTTGAGGATTTCACATCATTCACATCAGATACCGTGTTGCTTTAGGTTCTCATCCTATTGCAATCTTTCAAATCAAATTCTAGAGTTTGAGGATTCTACATCCGATACCGCGTTGCTTTAGAAGGCCCTTCTATCGCAATCTTCAAATCAATTCTAGAGGTTGAGGATTTTACATCTGATACCGTGTTGCCTTAGGTTCTTATCCTATTGCAATCTTTCAAATCAAATTCTAGAGGTTGAGGATTCCACATCCGTTTCTGCATTGCTTTAGGAACCCCTCCTATCGCAATCTTTCAAATCAAATTACACGATATTTTTGAGGTTGAGGGAATAAGCCCTTTGCTTAATTCAAGGAATCCTATTCTCATCTTTTGAAAACAGTTTTAACACCACCTTAAAAGGATTATGACATCTGATTGTTATTTCAGGATTGATACCAAAATTTCACTTCCCACCTCGGGGTCACCACTTACATACTGATTCTCATCCTTTATAAATACCAAAATTTCATAATTCAAAATTCCACTCTCCAATCCCCAGCGAGAGTCTCTACTTCTTAACTTGATTAAACACACACCTGCTAATTCCCCAGCAGAAACAAATCACCCACACGACCCTACACATATTTTCGGGTCCATTGACTTAGAAGTTGTATTGGTTTTTGTTGATCTCATCGGTCAACGCCAATACGCGCGGTGTACTTGCCCAGCACACCACACCTATTGGGGGTCCATTTATTGACCTCACTTTTGGTTGAGGTTTAGTTTTTCCTCTTTAGTAGCCTAAGGTCTAGCCATAGGACTTTCTTATTGACTATTCTTAGAAAATAAGATAAGGAACCCTCACCATTAGAAATTCTACCCTCTTCTCTACTCAACTTGAAGTTCCACATGTTGGTCTCAACCTCTAAGTACTTAGTAGGTGGGATCACTATGGGGGAAACTCAAGATGAGTCACCCTTAGGACTATTGAGCCTTAAGGTTAACTCTGGGTGCTGGTCTGGAGCTAAGGCATTCAATACACTCACTACACTTAGATACACCCACATTTACTCACAACTCTAAACTCGAATTTCTAGCCTAGAGCCCTTGATCTTTTGGGATACTCATGTAGATGGTCCCCTAAACCTACTAGCCCTAGGGCTATAGTTTGCCTAAGACCACTATGTAGAGGACCCAAAATGGGGTTTTAATTGGTCCATAGCTTGTTGGTGATGATTGGTACCTCAACTTTACCAAAATACCCATCTTGGCCTTTTGTCCTTAAAACACCCCCAAATTACCAAAATACCCCTCTTGGACCCAAAATTCCAAAAATTACAAAAATTCCTAGAAAATCCCAATAAATCCTAAATATTCTCAATTTCATTTCTCTCAATGACCACATGACCCAATTTGGCCAATTTGACCATCTTTAACCAAAA
>NW_018253730.1:232382-247915 GCF_001263595.1 Phalaenopsis equestris | reverse complement strand
ACCAAATTGACTAATCTCACCAAATTGAACCAATAGCCTAGTCAATTGGCCCCAATTAATGTTTAAAAATCTTGATAACATTCCTATACATCAAAATCACATCAATTTACCTTGGTGAAGCCTCATTTCCATTTGATTTTGGCCTAAATCCAAGATTCCCAAATTTAGCCCCAAATTGGTTAAGTCCCCAAATTTCACCCGATTGATTGTCTTAACCTCCAAATTGGCATCCAATTCATGTTGAAAAACTCTTCATGAGATCCCTATCAACCTTTTTCAACAATCAATTTGGACTTAGCCCAAGGCTAACCCAAGCTAGACCCAAGCCTAGCCCAACATGACCAAATTGATTAAAGTTCAAGATTCCATCAAATTGACCCTTCAATTGCACTCAAAACTACTTCCATCCTTCACAAAAGTTGTTCCTTATGATCATCTACACCAAATGAAACAATTAATTGGGCCAATTGACATAGGTATCCAAGTCCAAACCCAATTTTTGGTCATTTGCACCCACTTGGACCCATGCACTAAATGTGGCCTAACCACCCTAAAGTCACACCACCCTAAAGTCCTAACCACCCTAAAGTCACCAAATTAACTCCACCACAGGCATTAGTTGGTCTTAGTGACTAGTCCAAACACCATGAAACCACCTAAATGAAGCCATGGACCAAAGGTTGCCCAAATTAAGGGATATTATTTCCAAAAATGGACATGCTTAAGATATCTTTGCCAAATCAAAGCACATTTGCATTAAATTGTTGTGATGGATTCCTCTGGGTTACTGAGCTCCTAGCCAACTCCCACTAGTCTACTAGCTAGCCTAGTGGTTAGAAAAGCTCAAAACCGAGAGACACCCCCATGGCACCTCACCCAAATCAAACTCAGAGGCCAGCTCATCCAAATCAAATTGAATAGCTCCGGGACATAAACTGCGGGTCGGTCAGCAGCTACGTGGATGACAGCGTCCAACGAGAGCTAGCCACGCATGCCTTCGAAGTTGCCTAGGATCTAGTCAACACGTGTGGTTTAAATAGATAAATAGGGATTTTTCTTATTTTTTTAACTTCTCACAGAGCTTCCCTAAGATCCCCTCAGTGCATTCCGACCATTTTCCCTCACCCATTCCCATTGTCGAAGCTCAATTTTGAGCTTGAAACCTTGCCGGAAACTAGGACAGAACCCAACACACTTCCACAGTCCCCCAAACTCAAATTAACTTCACCCAAACCTGCACAACAGTGAAAGAATCCAAAACCCCATAAAATCCCCCTCCCACAGAGCCTCTACCATAGCTCTAGACCAACACCCTAGACCAACACCCAAATCCGCACCCAAATCCGACCATGATCGAATTCCTACTTAGGCCTTACACCAAGACAAGGGACTCAATCCCTAGCCTCCTTGGAACCTAGCGAATGTGTCAAACCCCTCTGATCAAAGCTTCACTTCTTAGATCAAAGGTATAAAACCTCGCCTCATCCCGAGCCCATTTTGATTCTCCATTTAATTAGGCTTAATTTAATTGCATGATTACCATATGGATATCTTCTTTTCAATTAGACGAGTCCATTGGATCAAACCCGAGGTAATTTGGTTGAGTCTAGGCTGAGATCTTACAGTATTAGTGTGGAGGGTCACGAGATCATTCTATCGGGGACGATGACGGGGAGCCGTTCAATCGCGCGTGTATCACATGGATGCCCAACATTGAGTCGGACGATGCCTCGAGACATAAATAGCAAGCCGAGTCCGCAAGATACATGGACGACGGCGTCCAACCAGAGCGCACCACGCATGCCTTCGGAGCCGTCGTAGGATGAGGTGGCACGCGCGGTTTAAATAGATAAATAGGGATTTTCGTATTTATTTAAATACCCTTAACTTAGAAAATTCATAACTTTGTGTAGAAAAACCACAAAAGTAAAATAAAAATACCCACTTGCTTAGTGAATAGAGGAGAACGATTTGAAATAAAGTTTAAGACCATTTTATATATATTTTATCTTTAATTAATTAAACACTATTTTGAATCATTTGATTCTCAATGCATATTCGCACATCACCTTGGCTTGAAATTTTGGCATGTTGTAGCCTCTGTCAAGGGAAATATCCTCTGATTTTTCCAAAAGTCAGAAGAGGTTCTTATACAGAGATCCATATTTTTCAAGTTATTCCACATTATTTCTTTAATATAATCATGGAAATTAGCATACTGATTAGAAAATCTAAAGAAAATTTTGGAAGGTCCACAATGACGAGAAAAGCTTTTGGAAATAATTTCATAGGTCAAGTCATTTAAAATATCCTTAAATTTTACAAACACCAAATTACTAAAATAATTAATTTTGGAAAATATAAACATTTAAATGACTTGATTTTGGATCCCCATTGTGGTTTATGATCTAGAGAGCTCTCCATAAAAATTTTAAAATATTTTGAGTTCATTGGACAACTTAACTTGATCTTTAAAGATAAATACTACTTTTGGCATTTAAATGATTTCTTAAAAATCAAAATATAACTCAAAAAATTATGCAACTTAGTTTTCTGAGTTCTCTGTGATCAGGGTTATTTTCTAAAAATAAAATGATATTTAAAATAAAAACTTGATTTTTAGTCTATTTTAAATATTTAAATAATTAAAAATTCATAAAAATCACAAAAAAAAATAAAACTCATGAAAATGTTCTAAATTGCATTCTAATCACTTAAGAACAATTAGAATTTTTTTCGTTCTGATTTTCTAAATAAAGATACTGAATCTCAAAGCTTAAAAATAATTTTTAAAGGCTAAAAATAGGTTTTCACTAAAAGTAATTCCAATAAATCAAGAAAAATCTGAAAAATATAAAATTTACTTCTCTAAGCTACTCCTTTAAGCTCTCTGACCTTAGGGAGATTTTTTAAAAATATAAAACTTAATTTTCACCACCTAAAATATTTTATTTTTATTAAATAACCCAAAACTTGAAATAATTCTAATAAATCACCGAGAATACAAAAAATCATGAAATTTTTTCCAAAGGCTTTTCAAGTCTAGCTCTATCTTTAGTAAAAATTTCAATGGATTAGAGTTTACCTTGGTTAAGTTAGGAATTTTCTTTGAAAAATCCTATTTTTGCATGAAAATAATTACATAAATTAAGTTAAATTTTGAAAAATCACATTTTCTCTTCTTTTGTCTTAATTGACCCATGAATGAGGTAGAATAGAAATTTCAAAGTCATTTTAATTGAATTTGATAAATTATGAAGTATTAGAGCCTTAGGGGCAAATGTGTAATTTTAGAAATTTAG
This sequence comes from Phalaenopsis equestris, assembly GCF_001263595.1. Classification (NCBI taxonomy): domain Eukaryota; kingdom Viridiplantae; phylum Streptophyta; class Magnoliopsida; order Asparagales; family Orchidaceae; genus Phalaenopsis; species Phalaenopsis equestris. The sequence continues at coordinate 244,613 of NW_018253730.1, read as the reverse complement.
CCTTAATTAACCTTCAAGCTTAATTTAAGGAGTGGAATGGGTAACCTCTGATCTTAATCAATTTATTTGATGCTTGAAACATAAGGGGTTAATTGGAAAAAACCAATCCCACTTTCTTAATTAAGTTAATGAATTTCTAAATCATTAGAAATTTGGAAGTTTATTAAAATTAAATGATCCTGGACTTAGGGGTATCACTTTTGAAGTCAATAATTAATCAATTTAATACCCCTATTTTGATTTTCAAATAAAACTCAAATCATGAATCATGATCACTTAAAGTTTAATCCTTTTCAAAACTAATTAAGACACTCAACTACGCCTTAAGGGCTTAATGGTGACTTAGGCTAAATCAAAAATAACTAAATGAGCAATAAACATAATTAAATCAAACATCCTTGAAACACCGTTAAGCCCAATTAGGATTAAAATTTGGCTCAAATTACACTAACTTCCCCTTCAAGGGAGCTCACTCACATAATTTTCAAATTAAATGATAAATAATAATTACCCCTTTCTTAGGGATAATTGAGACATCAATCTTCACTGAAGACATCAATCTTGAGACATCAATCTTCACTGAGCATTAAGGGTATTTATAGGATGAATTATTAAGCAATATAATAAGTTTAAAAAGAACTCCGGATTTTCCACGAGGCAACGAGAAAGTAGCATGGACCTGCTTCTTTCCCTGCTTCTTTCTCTTATCTCGGAGATCTATTAAACTTAATATATCCTGCTTGATAAAGTCATCCTTAATTAAACTTCTAAGGACCCGCCAAGATATGACATAAGGTTAGGAAAGATATGACATAAAAGATATGACATAAGGTTAGGAAAATTACCAAAACTTTACTTTTCCTGCTCTTCATAAACTGCCTTAACATGCATTTTAAGTTTCACGTGGTGGAATGAGAAGACTTGCCAGGTACGCTTTTACAATTTTTGGCGTTGTCTTTCTAGTACTTTCACACTATGTTTCTCATACTATACTTTTATACCTGCAAATTTGCATGCTAAACAACGATGTCACCCTGCATGGAAACTAAAACTATCATGACCTCACATCCCAGCCACATAACCAAAACCATAACCCGAAATCAAAATTAAAATCAACCAAGCTAAAAGTCACCACCACAACATTAAAAATATAAAACAACTCAAAATTTAATCACAAACATCACACAAAACCACAACTTCAACTAAGTTAAGATGTCTCTATCAGATGATCGGGAATCCCTCGAATGAGATAACCTATGGTTGCTAACGATCTTCCCACGGTCTAAATGAAATTATAGAACTCAATAATTTGTGTTTAGTAAGTTAATTTGGACTAAATGAATCCAATAAAAAATAGTGGTGTCAGAACGAGGGAACCGTAGAATCCTAACTGGTGTCGCTCTAAGAAACTTTAATATGCTCTCATTAATATGCTCTCATAAGTCTCATAAGATTTAAAGAACTTCAACCTTAGGGCCACCTGATTTGACATTATAACTCAACACACTAGAAAACTCAAACTCACCGCGACAGGAGCTTGGAGCTAGCATAGTGGGGCAACACGACCATCTTCAACAGCAAAACTCAACAGCAAAAAACTGTCTTCCTCAGCTAAATCAATCTTCCTTCCTTAGACTTAAACAACAAAGCCATAGGACTTTGAGGTTGCTTGCTTATGCAACATAAATCCTCTCCTTATCTTTAGGCCTTTGCATAGCCCTGCTATACAATATAAGCCCTAACTCGTCTTAGGATTTTGAGGTTGTCGTTTGTCACGACCTAAATCCTCACATCTTCCAGGCTATTTTTGTGATCGTTTCACACCAATGTAAGCCCTAATAAATAAAATTGGCAGGATGAAACACCTAAATATTTCTCCTCAAAATTGAAGCCAAACATTAGGATAGCTTGGGAAGTCACTGGGGTTCTGCTCTGGATCCATGGCATCCCCTTGTTATTCCTTCTTTGGATTCTACAATAAAATGTTCCAAATTTGAACCAATCCTCTTTCACACCTCTACGTCCGATTTCATTGAAGAGTCCTGCCCTTTGAAATTCCTTGAAGATAATATTTCTTGATTTTTATCGAGAGTCTTCTTAGGTGGCTTTGGTCATTTAAGATATAATTAACTATAGGGGCTTGCACTTATGGGAAGCATGTCCAAACCCAGCTTAATATAAACCCTATTTAATCCTTTATATTAAATAGGGGATTTTGTCGGCAAATACAAAGGTTTCGCAGAGCAGACGGACGTCATACTTTCCTTAGTTAATTTGATCGAGTCTCATCCTCAAGTCTTGTGTTTATCCTTTGGGAAAGATACAAGATTTGAGGTATAGTGCTCTTTCATTTTATACTATGAAAAATATGGGGTCAGTTTGATTTCATACTTCAACGTCCTTCCGAAGCGGGCGATGGGATTTTGATTCCAGCGACCGACAGCTTCTTACGGGCAACTCCTCATAAACCAACCCGAAATGACGCCGACAATACTTTTGAGATCTATGGTCTTCCTAACCAAAAAACAAAAAAAAAACCCACTAATGTGTTTTCCATGTGCAGGTTTTCTATTGCCATTTAGAGGAAACTATGTCAATACTTCCATATTTTTATGCCAATTGATGGATTTAGTTCCATGCATAAATGTTTAGATTACTATAGGTGGAAATCAATCCAACAAATTCTTAAATTCTTATTCCTAAGATCTATTGCTAGTTTCTTCGAGCTGAGAGAAATTGCAGAAAGAAAGAGGAGGATACACTTTTTTTTAAGAGAATTATTATCAAAATAAAATATTTCATTTCTAAAGCTATTATTTTAAGGTTTTTGATAGGCATATTAGTGGCATGACACATTTCTTCCGTTCTCATCAGTTTTCTAACAATAAATTTGTGACTGTTGCTCTTATGTAGTGGGTGAAACATCTCACTGCTTACATAAAATTAAATGTTGATGGTAGCTACAAAAATTATGGAGCTAGTTTTTGGGGTATTTTCAGAAATGTGAATGGGAAATGTATAGTTACATTTGTTGGTCCTTTTATTTTTAACTCTTCTATTATCACTAAATTCTTGCCTTTTCTCTATAATGTAATGGTGGCATAGGCACTTTCAATCAAATACCTTCAGAATGAAATGGCCTCTTTTACTATCTTTCAAAGCTATACTAAAGACCGTGGTGTCTTGTAGGAGGTTATTATTATTTGGAAGAGGATTGTTAGTCTACTCCCCCATTTTCAACTAAAATAGTCAGACGCTTTTATGGAGGCTAATTGGCCAACTGATTTTTTTGGCAAAGCTATGGGCTTCTTTTTCTTCATGGTATCTAACGAGTTAGGTGTTTTGGTGCATGGTGATAGATTATATTTTTCTTTTTTAGAATCATCACTTGATTCTCTTTTTTGTAGCATAGAATTTTTCGTAATGAATCTTCTTTACCTTAAGAAGTATGTATATATACATACTTAAACAAGATCTCTCATCTTTTTCCAAATTTAACACAAGTGGATGTAAATAGGGTTGACTGGGCTTGGGTTACCATTTCTTTAGGTTTGGTGAGTTAATTCATTAATTAATGAATTAACTAAATGTTCAAATAAATAATTAATTAATTAATCATTTTATGAGTTCATTAAAAGTTTAATGTGCTAAATTAATAGTCTAGAATTTTGATTAATTTTTTTTTGAATTAACTACTTTATTATTCAATTGAATGGTTTAATTATGTGTTTTATTTATTTTATTAACTATTTTATTTAGTTAATTATTAAAAAATTTAAATTTTTTAAATTAAATGTGTATTAATTATTATTTATATGAATTATTTAGTTAATGTTTTATGAATTAATTGATTTAGTTAATCAGCTAAATTTTTATTAATTATTGTATTTATATAATTATTTTGATTAATTATTTTTTGAATTAATGAATTAATTTTTTAATTGAATGTTCTATTAAGTTAAAGTTTCTTTTAAAACGTTGAATTAAAGATATTAAACTAAATTGGTTTAGAAAGTTTTATAAGTTTATTAGAAATTTTATGATTTCATTGAATTTTAATCATTTTATTTAATTATTTTAAACAATTAAATAACTAATTAATGTTATGATTATTTTATTTAACATTTTATTTAATTATCAATATTTGTGGCGATTCATTTAAATAAATTAAAGTTTAAGTGCGCTATTAATTTGATTAAGGGATTCATATTTTAATCATTTAATTAATTAATTAAGACATTAATTAAGTGATTTAATTATTTAAATGAATGATTATTAGTTAATTAGATTAATTTAGGTTCTATTTAAGTTATTAGTGAATTAATTAGGTGATTATTATTTTACTCCAATGATTTATTAATTATGTTATTTATGTGTTTAATTAGGACATCCATGAGTAAATTTGTGGATTAGTGACCAAATTAAGATGTTATGTCTTAGTTTAGGGATAACTAGGGACTTAGTTGGCTCAGGTTTAGAGGCAAGTATAGAGATTAAGGTCAGTTTACGGGTAATTACGGAGAATTAAGGCCAGTTTAAGGTAATTAGAGAGAATCAATGAATTTATGGTAAGTTTTAATATTATTGGTTAGTTTAAAGGTAATTTCATGCTTCTCAATTTTTATGAAATAGAGGCTAACACTATGTTAAAACAAAAATGAAGTGGCATGCTAAAGTTCTTCAAGTGATTCCTCCCACAATCTCTCAGTTTCACTCCTAAGTATTTTGATTTTGATAAAAAAAAGGAGAAAATATTCTAATTATGCATAGGAACATCAAATAAGCACATAATATCATAATTAAACTAAAGCTTTATGGAATTAACATGAAAAGTGTAACATGAAGCACATGGAACACATTAATAGGAAGAGTCCTAAAATTCTACCATGAAAAATACATGGAGCATACATAACATCAACAAAAAACATGCACATTATCAAAGCCCTATGAGTTAGATAGGAAATTATAATACTTTCGAAAAAGGATGAATAAATTTTGAAGAATAACATCTGAAATCAGAAAACACAAGAACAACATTTAAATCCATGGATAAATTTTGAGAAACAAACATAAACATTGAAATACATGCATTATTTATAAAAAAAATACAAGGTGAAAAGAAAAATTTTGCACTAACATGCACATTTATGCTTGGACGTGTAAATGGGATGGACCAATTGAAAGATAAATAGTTGGAATTTGGACCATGGCATGAGAGTCAAAATTTCTATTGATTTTAACAAAAGGATGGGGAAATTATGGAGTATTTCTTCCTTTGTTAATGAACTATTGTTTGGGCTCAACTCGTTGGTGAATGAGAGGATCATCTAAAAATTTTAAACTAATAGGCACTAAGAATTCATGCAAGTTCAACGTGTTGGTGAAGAGAAGGATCAATTTTGGAAAAGAATTTCTAAAATTTTAAAATATCAAGCTTTTACTTATATTCAGAAATCCATTCCAATTGTGGAGAATTTTAATGGAACAAAGTAATTTGAGGCTTGTCTGTTAAATTGGGCATTTTTGAAGATTAGTCTTTTCTTTAGATTTTGATTTTGCTTTGTTTAATTTTATTTTAAATTTTGAATTTTTGTTTTGAGTTTTAAAATTCTATGGAATATGAAGGGGTTTTAATTCAAAATTGGACAGGGTCCTAAGATCAGAGATAGTTGGAACTTAATTTTATTTGTTTTTAGTTTATTTGATGAAAGAATTATATATTTATTTTGGGGTTCCATCACTTTAATATTTGAATATTCTATAATCAAATAAATGTTGGTCATACTTGTCCAAGAATGAAATGTACAAGCCACACCAACGAAAAAATCATAATTTGGTTTATAAAACACAAACACAATATCTATGTATGAAGGTATAACCATCAACCAGAGATGAAAAAAGATGTAAGCCCTCAATAGAGTAGCTAGAAAAATCTAGTAGTTTTATTTTTTTGAGATGGTGTCATTTTAAAGCCATGCAGATTCAAATATTTAATTATTTAAATAATCAAACATGAAATTAAAACTTGATACACCAAAATAATATATTGTTTTAAGAATATATTTCATGCTTATTTTTTGTGATATTGCACTTTAAAGAAGGGTATTTTTATATTTTTGTTGCAGGTATATCAATTTGAGGCATTTGGAGAAAAAATAGCAAAAAGGATGAAATTTGGAGCCAAAACAATAATTTTTTGGAATTCTGGTGCCTGATGCTCCAGATTGGCGCCAGAAGCGTCATTTGACAGAGAGCTGAAGTCTAGTGCCAGAAATGCCATTTAACTGAGAGCTCGCGCTAAAAGCGCCAATTTTGGGGCTTCAAGCGTGGAAACCCATACAGCGCGGTCTTAAGCAAGATGGCACCTGATGTGGCAGAACCATCACTAGATACGACTTTTTGTGGATTAAGGATGTTCGGGATGAATTTTGTACAAATTTCAAATGGGATACTTGTTCCAAACACCCTGTGCAGTGATTTAATGCATCTATACATTTTGGAAGGTTCTTTCATGAAGTGATATGTCTCTTGGATCAATCGACATGTCTTTTAAATTCAAAAGAATTGACTTTTAGATAAAATTTTGGACTTAATTTTGAATTCTTTTTGGAGGGTGACAGCCTTTAATAAAAGAGAGCTTTTGTGAGGGAGTGAAATATGGAGGGATGGCGTGTAAGGAGCAAAAAAGAGAGAAAGAGAGAAATAGAGAGAGAGAGAGATAAAGTCAATGGCTTGGAGATTTTCTTTAAGGATTGTAAGAGGAGAGAAAAAGTGAGAGATTTCTCCTTCATTACACTTCTAAGATAGAATTGAGAGTACTTGTAAGAAGAGAAAGGCTAGAAGAGAACTTTTAGGGATTTGCGCTTGGAAAGGATTGTGAGATAAGTTGTTTCTGTTTTTTCTTTTATGTTGTAAACTAGTTTTTATATGGGAAATGCGTTTTTTTCGCAAAGATTTATGTTGTGAGATAAGTTGTTTCTCCTTCTCATGAATTTTGAGTAGTCTTCTTTATCCTTCTCCCTACCCCTACTTTATCTTCTTTATCCTTCTCCCTACTTTAAGATATGATTTTGTGAAGAATTGATATTGTTTTATACAGTTTTAAATGTCAATAATTTGTTAAGATTTTAACTTTGATCTTCATTTACTTTTCGACCTGACCCATTGATATATTAAAATGTGTTGAGAAACATATGTTCCAAAAAGGCTATGAGTGCAAATAATTAGGGAAATATACTTTGTTGGAAGCAAAATTGGAGATTTTAAGGTGACAAATTAAAACCCCTAATTTGGTCAAATTGGTCTAGTTGAATGGAAACTGATGCGAGATTGTTAGCCCAAAGGTGAGGGAGTAGTGGGAGCTTTGGAGTGGCAGCCAATATCATCACATCCTAACTAAGGAATTAGAGACCAAACTCTTGTTTAATTAATGTTCTTTATGCACTCAAAAGAGGTTAAAGAATAGGATTGTATTTAGATCCTTTCTTAAATTTGAACTCTTCATCACAAAAACATTGTTTAGTATTTGTAATTTTACTTTTGAAAGTTTAGCAATTAGTTTAATTAATTTTGTCTTTTTACTACATTTTATTTAGCATTCACCCTATTACTATATATTCTAATTTAGCACTTCACTTTTATAGTTTAAAAATCTAGTTTACATTATAATCTTAAGAATTTACTCATAGGATTTTCTAACTTTCATGTGGGATCAGTATCTGGGACTCCATTAGAGCTCTTTATTGCTTGAGTGGTACATATACTTGCATTATTTTTAGGAGATTTGGCAGTTTAAAGATTTTTAAGAAGATAAAACTATTTTCATTAAAGCTATTTTTTTAGGATTAATTTGTATATTTACTATTGTATAGTCGTGTGTATTTTGTAATATTGAAAAATATTTTCAAAATTAGCACACTAAATCCACCCGCATCAAGTTTTTGGCGTCGTTGCTGGGATAGTAACGAAAAGTAGTAGTAAGTTATTTTTAAATTTAAATAATTTTTATTTTAAACTTAAGAAAAAAGAGAGAGATTATTTGTAGTTTAGTTTGAATATTTTCATATTTTTGTGTGTTTACTTATTTTAATTACTTATTATGTTTGTTTATGCATACTATAAGATCTGAAGATTTAGTGTCTTACGATTCTGAGTTAGAAACAACTATTAGAAAAATTTGAAAACAACAAAAAGAGATGGATCATATTAGCAAAATGGCTTGCTATTTGAGTAATGCTGAAAATGAAAATGAACATCATCAAAGACCTTTATGAGATTATGTTAATCCTACAACAGATGAAATTCATCTGAGTATACAAAACCCTGTTGCCAGATTAATTAATAATTCAAATTTTGGTTGGATCTCTTAGTTTGATAATTGACGCAGCTGTTAGTGGATCATTAATGTCAAAATCATTCGATGAAGCATATTCTTTAATTGAAGATTTTGCTACTAATAATTTTTAATGGCCCTATGAATGGGTAAATCAAAAAAGAGTAGATAGTATTCATGATTCTGATGCAATATCTTTGTTAGCTATACAAATAGTTGTTATATCGAAGAAAATAGATCAATATGAAATGAATTATTATCAGACATAACTTGTGCTTGAGGAAAACTCAATAGGACAAAGGATAGAATCTCAATCTTCTTATGAGACCTTAAATGCAATAAATAATTATTTTAATAATAATAATCCTCATGCCAATGATTATAATCCTGGTTGGAAGAATCATCCAAATTTTTGTTGGACTAATAATAACTCTAATGTTGCAAATCTGCAATGGGGAAACAACACTGCGAACCCATTAGGAAACTCAAACAACTAAGGAAATCCAACTTATAAACCTTATTACCCTCCAAGTTTTAATAATTTTGAAAGTAAGGAGAAAACGTTGTCAATGGAAGAATTGATGTTGCGCATGGGAAGCCAACTACAAAGTGAAGGAACTGCAATTAGAAATATGAAAAATCAATTTGGATGTATTGCTACTACACTTAGCAATAGACATTCAAGAACGTTGCCTAGTAATGTTGAAGTAAATTGTAAAGATCAGAACAAAGAGCAAAATAAAGCAATTCAACTGAGAAGTGGAAAAGAATTGGAAAGTAGAGTTAAAAAAGAAGTGGAAGTTGAAGTTGAAAAAGATGAGGTGGAAAAAGAAAAATCTGGTGAAGATTATCATTTTGATTCAGAATGTCCTATTAAACCAATGGAAATTACTGTAGAAAGACCACCTCATCCATTTCCTCAAAGATTGAAGCAGAAAAATAGAGAACCAATTTTCAAAATTTTTGCAGATATTGAGAAAATTAACGATAAACATTCCATTTGTTGAAGCCTTTGAACAAATGCCAAGCTATGTAAAGTTCTTGAAGGATATATTTAATAAGAAAAGGAAGTTTGTAGATAATGAGACTGTTGCACTCAATGAGGAGCGTAGCGCTATATATCAGAAATAGCTTTGTGAAAATTTAAAGATCCTGGAATTTTTACTATTTTTTGTGTTATTGGCGAAAGATTTTTTGAAGCTTAATATTATATAGGAGACAATATTAATCTTATGTCTTTATCAATTTTCAGAACATTGGGTTTAGAAGATATTTCACCTACAACTGTAACATTTCACTTAGTTGATCGTTCAATTATCTATCCTAAAGGAGTTATAGAAGATGTTTTATTAAAAGCAAATAAATTTATCTTTCCTATGGATTTTATTGCATTAGATATGGAAGAAGATAAAGAAATTCCTATCATTTTAGGTAGACCAATTTTTGCCACTGGAAGATCTTTGATAGATGTACAAAAAGGAGAACTAATGATGAGAGTTATTGATTAAGACATTCCAATTAATATTGCAAAATCAATGAGATACCTTACAAAAGAGCAAGAGATTGAATGCTTTAGAATGGATATTAATGAATATTTCAAGAAGACATTTGAAAAAGAATTTAGAAAGGAATATCTGGAATATCAAGATGATGATAAAATTCAAGATGAATCTACAAAAGTGAGTGATGAATATTTGGATTATTTTCAGAAAAATTTTAAAATATTAGACCCTACTGAAAGTAATAAGAATTTGATTTCATATATTGAGAAACCAGCTGAACTATAATTGAAAACACTTCCTACACATTTGAGGTATGCATTTTTAGGAGATTTATATACATTACCATTATAGTATCCTCAAAATTCACTGATATGTAAGAATAAAAATTGTTGGAAACTTTGAGAATATATAAAAAAGACTTTGGATGAACATTAACTGATATTAAAGGAATCTGTCCTTCAATTTGTATGTATAAAATTTTATTGAAAGATCAATGTGAACTAAGTGGTGATCCTCAAAGGAGATTGAATCTTATCAAGAAAGAAGTTGTTAAGAAAGAGATTTTAAAATGGTTAGATGCTGCAATAATATATCATATTTCAGACAATTCTTGGGTGAGTCCAATTCACTATATTCAAAAGAAAGGAGGTGTGACTGTAGTGAAAAATGAGAATAATGAATTAATACTAACAAGACAAGTCACTTCCTGGTTTGGCGGTTTTGCATAGATTATAGAAAATTAAATTCTGCCACTAAGAAGGATCATTTTCTTTTACTCTTTTTGGACCAGATGTTGGATAGGAAATCTGGGCACTGTTATTTTGTTTTGTAGAAGAATATACCGATTATCATCAAATACTTATTGTTCCTGAGGATCAAGAGAAATCAACATTTACTAGTCCTCATGGAACTTTTTCTTTTCGGCTAATGACTTTTGGATTATGTAATGAACCTACAACATTTCAAAGATGTATGATGTCAATTTTTAGTTATTTAATTGAAAAGAGATTAAAGTATTTATGGACAATTTCTCTGTATTTAGAACTTCATTTGAAATATATCTAAATCATTTAGAGAAAGTTCTAGAACAATCTAAAAGAGATAATCTCATTTTAAAATGAAGAAAATATCAATTGATGGTTCCATAAGGAATTGTACTTGAGCATAAAATTTTAGAAAATGGCATGGAAGTAGATCTAGTAAAAATTCAGTTTATATAAAACCTACCTCCACCTACTACTGTAAGAGTAGTTAGGAGCTTTTTAGGACATGTTGGATTTTATAGGAGATATATTAAAGATTTTTAAAAAATTACTAGGCCTTTCTGCCAACTTCTGGAAAAAGATACAAAATTTGACTTTAACCACGATTGCCTTAAAGCCTTTGAAACTTAAAAGAAAAATTGATCACTGCTCCTATAATTATTTCACCTGATTGGGAGAAACCTTTTGAATTAATGTGTGATGTAAGTGATTATGCAATTGGAGCTATTTTAGGGCAAAGATATGATAATATTTTTAAAGTCATATACTATGGTAATAAGACACTTAATGATGTTCAAATTAACTATATCACAATTGAATAAGAGTTATTAGCTAATATTTATGTTTTTGATAAGTTTAGGTTATATCTGATTGAAGCTAAATGTGTTATACATACTGACCACTCGGCTATTATATATTAATGCATAATAAGGATTTGAAACCAAGATTAATTAGATGAGTACTTCTGATGCAAGAGTTTGATTTTGTAGTAATTGATAGGAAAGGGATAAAAAATCAAATTGTTGATCACCTATCTAGGCTAGAATAGGAAAAAAATACTTAATTTGGAAGAGGAAATACTTGATTTAAAAGAAGAAATTAATCAAACTTTTCCTGATGAATAACTTTATGTTGCAAAAGGATAAAAAATACCGTGGTATGCTGATATTGTAAATTATATTTTCAGTCATATTTTATCGTATGGACTAACAAAATAATAGGAAAAGAAATTCATTCATGATGCAAAATCTTATTTTTGTTATTTTTGGGATGATTATTTTTGGGATGACCCCTATTTGTATAAAAAATGCAAAGATTTAGTAATGAGACGATGTGTGCCTTACAAAAAAATTTAGGAAATTATCCAAAAATTTCATGACTCTAAATTTGGAGGTCATTTTCGGAATGATAGAACTATTCATAAAATTTTACAATCCGAATTTTATTGGCCTACTCTATTTAGAGATATTAATATATATATATATATATATTGTGATCGGTGTCAGAGAGTAGGTAATATTTGAAAAGAAAATGAAATGCCTCTAAATTTTAATTTTGAAATTGAAATTTTTGATGCATGGGGATTGTATTTTATGGGACCATTTATACCTCTGTTCGGAAATATATATATATA
>NW_018253730.1:231526-232354 GCF_001263595.1 Phalaenopsis equestris | reverse complement strand
ATATATATATATATATACATATAAATATACATTATACAGTGGATTATGTTTCAAAATAGATAGAAGCATTTGCTTTTCCTCGATGCGATGCTCGAAGTGTTTCAAAATTTTTAATTAAAAATATTTTTACAAGATATGAAATGTGATATGAAATGTAGATATGAAATGTCAAGAGTAATCATTACTGATGGAAGATCTCATTTTAGAAATGCAACAATAGCAAAATTAGTGAAAAAATATAATATGTTGCATAAAATTGCAACTGCTTATCATCCTCATACTAGTGGTTTGGCAAAAGTATCTAATCATGAAATTAAAAGAATTTCAGGAAAAAGTATGAATCTTAATAAAATGGATTGGGCTGTGATATGCCTAAAAATGTACTATTTTTCATGTTATATTTTATGATGATATTACACATTAAAGATATGTTTTCTTGTGTTTTTGGTTGTATATTGACCGCGACTTTACATATGCTTAAAAATATAAGTATTTAATACTGCTGCTAAAAGATTTATTTTCTCAACAACTGTACCAAAACTTAATAACAGTTATAGATTCGATAAATATGGACGTAATAAGTATTCAATAATTGTAAAGTCACACTTATCAACGCAAGTATACGTATCGCTCAAGTAATATAGGTCTCCAACGGAGTCCTAGATATCAATCCCACAGAGAGTAATATTAGAACTACGAACTAAGTTTTTAGAAAAGTAATACTTTAATCGCAACAACGAAGTTCAATTTGCTTATCTGTCACTAATAAGCAATTGAAATAAATATGTAATTTTAATAACTATTAAATAACTAAATATACTAATGAAG
>NW_018253730.1:214088-230980 GCF_001263595.1 Phalaenopsis equestris | reverse complement strand
GAAAACTTCTTAGATCTCATGGAGAAAACACAACAAAACTCGAAATTCATATATAAAAGCAAAGTCATATAACTAGAACCATAAATAAACGTATCTCTAATTTCTCCCCAAGAAAACTCCTTGAAGTTCTTCTGAATCTCTTCCTTTCTTTACAACACACAGAATTCCTCTTTAAAGGGGCAAGGAGGAAGAAATCTCTCACTTTCCCTCCACTCTTACAATCTCTCGAAGAATTCCTCACACTTTTGACATTCTAGTAAATTCTCTATACGCTAATGGAGCCTCTCTAACCTCCAGGACCTCTAGAGTCTTTAGAGTCTCTCAATTTTTGGTCAAAGATCTTCTTTTAAAGTTGTGGATGAGCTTTCCCAAGAGTTGCCTAAGCATCCCTTCAAAATTTGTCATCATCCAAAGCCTAGTGCGTAACCCCCGAGCTTGCCGTCGGCGGTCTCGAGGGCGCCGTCGGCGGACCTTCTTAATGGATTAATTCTAGAGTCTCAGTAAAATCTTGCCGTCGGCGGGGTTGATGGCTCCGTCGGCACCCTAGTTCAATTCTTCACATTTTGGCCCTTTTCGCTCCAAATTCGCTCTTTTTTGCATCTTTTTGCTCCAATGACCCTATTTCATCATTCCTTCAACAAAACATCAAAAATACTTTCATTTAAAGTGAGCAATATCATTCAAAATAGTATAAAATAGGTATGAAACATCAAAAATACTTTCAATATCATTCCTCTGGTCATATATACATCAAATTGAAGAATTTGGAGCGATTGGAGCAAAATAAACATAAATGGACCCAAACTGAGGAAATCGGAGCAAATCGGGTCAAATTGGGGCACACCGGAGCTATGGGGACTGAAATCAGACACTTAAGTATTTGTGCCCAGTGCTTAAGCACCAAAAATGGCACTTAATTTCCACCAGACAAAGAGGGGGATGCTTAAGTGCTAGTGACGGTTTTTAGCATAACTTCGTCAATATACGTCAGATTTGGATGATTTTTTAAGCGTGTTTCATGAATCTCTTGGGGAATTTATTGAAATTGATAAAATAAAGTTTCTAGAATGATTTGGGGGTGGTTATAAGGAGTTTTGAAGAGGCACTTCAAGCACTATTTGGAAGATTCATTGAATCTGGACATATTTGAAGAGACACTTAAGAAACTCTTGGGAGACTATAAATAAGTCTTGGAAATATTTTTAAAAACTCTCTTAAATATCTTTTAGACTTTGGAATTAATTAGAAGAGGAGAAGAAGACTTAGAGAAGAAGAAGAAGGCTTGGGCGTGAGCCCCAAGTGGGGCAGCAAGGTGATAGTGAAAGAGAGAGAGTGAGAGATTTCTTCTTTTCTTTTCACTTTATTCTTGGAGAGGATTGTAAATAGATTAATTTTGCTATACATGGAGAGTTTGATTTTCATCAGAGATAAATATTTCCATTTTATTTTGATTTGAATTTAGTACTTTGTTTGTATGGTTTCAAAGACTTGTGCAATGAAAAGTTCTTATTGTTTTTCCATTTGTAGTGATTAATTTTCTTTACTCTTTCTTCTTGTAATGAATTAGTATGCATGTGTGGTATATAGAATTGATTAGAGTGAGAATATATTGTGATGATTTAATTTATTCTTCATTTACATGTAAACTTGATCAACGTGCATGTTAAAATCTTTTCTGAGAACATGTAAGATCCGGGATGGTTTGTCTCAATCAACTGTGGTAGAATCACATGAGATTGTATGAATGAGAATGTAGTCCACATAATTGAGTACAAATGAATAGGGAAATAATATTTAATGGGTGTAGAATTAGAGGACTTTAGAGTGACAGGCTAGATCCCCCTAATTTGGTCTATTGTTTTAGGTCTTGAAGCGAGATGTTAGCTTCCAGGTGGAGGGATAAGAGGGAACTCTAGGGTGAGAGCTAGTATCTTCCCTGCCTAGCCCATCTTTAGAACTATTCAAACTTTAGATAACCAATATTCTTTATAGCTTCTCTATTAAGGTTAAAGAATATAATTGCTCATATTTGTCACAATCTCTCTCGCTACTTGTTTTACTTTTACGCATGTCACTAATTTCATTGCATGAGAAAGAGTACTTTTAATATATTAAAAATCCCACTTTCTGATTTTCACTAAGTATTTTAATTTAGAAGTATAAGTAGTATTGTAGTAATAATTATAGGATTAAACCAAAACCAAACAGTTATAGACCTTCCAAGCTAGGGCGTGTTATTCTAAACTAGAATTTATTTTGAAATTTGTTGTGATTAACCTCGATCTCCATGGGATCAATATTTAGGGCACAATCAGAAAGTGTTGAATTACTTGATAATGATATGTATACTTGTGTAGAATCCCCGCAAATATAATTGAAATCATACTTTACTTAGGATCAAGTTTGGGATCAATTTTTTGGTGCCATTACCGGGGATTAAAATCTTCAAGTAGTGGTGTCAACTTCATAAATCCTTACATATGCAAAATATAGGGATCAAGTTTTTGGCACCGTTGCCAAGGATCGCAACGGTTGATCTTGACTTTTAGGAAAATTTTTGTTGTAGTAAATAGGCTTAGACTTAGAAAACTGTATTGTCGTAAAAAGTATTTTTGTGTGAAAAGTGTCTTTATTATGAAAAAGTGGTTTGAAAAATCTGTTTGTGAGAAAAACAAGGTGTTTGTGGAAATGTTTTGTTGTGTTGAATATATTTTTTATTTTATTTATTTCATTGCTAATGCATTGTTTGTTGTGTTGCGTATGTGAAACAAAGGATCTGTAAGCCTTGTACCTTACGATCCCGAGTTAAAAAATAAGAAAAAAATCAAAAAACAGAAAGAATTTGAAAAATTAAAAATGGAAATGGAAAACATTCAAAATAATAACTTGAAAAATCATCATAAATCATTGAGGGAATATGTAAATCCTACGATAGATTAAATTCACTCAAGTATACAAACCTTTGTTGTAGAAGCTGGCTCATTTGAAATTAATCCAGCGATTATCCAACTAGTGGAGAACAACCAGTTTGGGGGAACTCCTTCAAAGGATCCATATTTACACTTATCAAGTTATCTAGAACTTTGTGCTACATTTCATTATAATGGCATGTCAGACGAAGTTGTTAGACTAAGGCTTTTTCCTTTCTCACTAAGGCTAAATTGTGAAGGCTAAATTGTGGTTATACTCATTAACACATGGCTCTATTAAAAATTGATAAGAGTTAACTCAGAAATTCCTAACTAATTATTTTCCACGTTCAAGGACTACTAAACTAAGAATTGGTATTACCTCATTTTGTTAGTGTGAAAAGGAATCAATATACGATGCATGGAAAATATTTAACGAACTCTTAAGAAAGTGTCCACACCATGCTCTGCCTGATTGGTTAATCATTGAAACTTTTTACAATGGGTTAGTATGATCCATTAAGTCTATAATTGATGTTATTGCAGGTGGATTATTAATGTCAAAACCACTTGATGAAGCATATGCGTTAATTGAAGAAATGGCTACAAATGAATTTCAATGACCTCTGCAAGGGTAAATCCTAAAAATGTAGTCAGTGTTCATGATACAGATGCGATTGCAATTCTTACATCCTAGGTTGCTACAATATCATGGAAGTTGTAAATATCAAGGAAGTTGGACCAATTTGGAATGAACCAACCTCAATTTACTCCAGTAAGTGAGGAAAGTTCATTAGGGCATATGATTCATTCTAACTTATTAGATGAGACTTTAAATAACATAAACAACCCGTATTCTAACTTTTGCAATTCAGGTTGGAAGAACCATCCTAATTATAATTGGCATCATATTATTGATGGTGGAAACCAACAATGGGAAAATAATCATTCAAATCTTAATGGAAGTTGGAATAATCAGAGGAACACAAACTATAGACCATCATATCCACTGAACTCTAATAATGATAAAAAATTTGAGGATAAGATGTCTATAGAAGAAGTGGTATTACAAATGGGAAACTAGTTGTAAAGTCAAAGTGCTGTGATTAGAAACATAGAGAATCAACTGGGACAAATTGTTAATTCACTTAGCAATACACCCCAAGGAACACTTCCTAGCAACACTGAGCTCAACCCTAAAGAGAACTATGAAGAATAAATAGATGTTGTCCAATTAAGAAGTGGAAGAGAGATAGAGGGTGTGGTTAGAAAAGAGAAAGAAGTTGTGAGAAAAATAAAGGAAACTAAAAGACCTAAAGAACATGTTTCTAAGGATCTGGAAAAATTAATATCTCCAACTAAAATCATTTTTAAAAAGACCACCACCTCCATTTCCTCAAAGACTTAGATAGTATGAGTTGGATAAACAATTTTCAAAGTTCATGGAACTACTTAAGAAGTTAACGATAAATATTCCTTTCGCTGAAGCTTTGGAACAGATGCCAAGATATGAAAAATTTATGAAGGAGATATTAAACAAGAAAAGAAAATTTGGGGATTACAAGAAAGTTGCATTAAGTGAGGAGTGCAACGCTATATTTCCGAAAAAGCATTCTGAGAAACTTAAAGATCCTTCTAGCTTAACAATTCCTTGTGTATTTGGAGAAAAATTATGTGGAAAAGCTTTTTGTGTAGGTTTAGCCAATATTTCTCCCACTACTGTAACCCTTCAATTAATTGATCGATCTATCATTTATCCTAAAGGGGTTATAGAAGATGTGCTTATTAAAGTGGATAAATTTATCTTTTCTGTGGACTTTATTGTATTAGATATGGAGGAAGATAAAGAAAATACAATTATTTTAGGGTGACCTTTCCCTGTTACTGGACAAGCTATGATAGATGTGCAAAAAAGAGAGTTAACTATGAATATTAGTGGCCATGAAACCACTTTCAATGTTTTAAAGGCTATGAAGTATCCGACTGAGAGAAAAGATGATGATTTTTTTTTGGTTGATGAAATTGATTATCTAACTAAAGACGATTTCCAATAATAAAGAGCATTTCTAAAAAGTTTTGAGAGTAAGTTAACAAATGAGATCGAAATGGACTTTCATGGTGAGTTGAAAATGTTGTTTAAAGAAGACTGTATGTATGTTCAGAAGAGGTGCAAAATGATGGATGTTACTGATTACTGAAAATAAGTTACTGAAAATAATAAACTTTTAATTCCATCTGTTAAAAAATCTCATGAACTTAAGATGAATGTACCCCATAAAATTTTAAAGCCTACTTATGTAAGGAATTCATCAACACTGCCAGTTATTTTAAAGCCTATTTATCTAGATAATTCATCTCGACTCAATCAGAAGAAGAACCTGAATTGAATGAAGAAATCAGTAAAAAATCTCCTAAGAAAGAGTTATTCAAAATCAGTCAATGGCATATTCCATGGTGTACAAAAAAAAATGAATGAGATTCCGATGCAGGGCAACCAGAGTAAACATTGGATACATTGAGTCATTGATGTTAGACCAAGCGCTTCGTAGGAGGAAACCCATTATTATCTTTGTTATCTGTTTAGTGTGATTGTTGTTATGTTGGATTGGATATTAGGATTGGATGGATTGGATATTAGTAAGATGTTGGACTTTGATCCGTGTTTGATATGTAAGAGTGGATTAGATTAATGTTGTGAGGTAATTCCTTCGTCATGACTAGATTTGTATTTTATTTGTAGTAGTAGAAGATTGATGATTCTATTACGACTTTGTTCTTAACTGGAGCTGAGCATTACCTTGAAGCATGTAGAATTTGGACTTGGACCACTTTAATTTAACTCTATTAGTTCCTTTATCTGACTTTGTCTTCACTGATTAAGTTCATGAACTTACTTAGTAAATAACATATGGATGAACTGCACTACTTTTATTTAGCTGAGTGTGTATACCTTAAACTTAGAGTAACCCTGAAATTAGCAACATATGAGGGAATTCTAGTCCATGGATGATAACCAAAAAAAGTTTTATAATACACCAACGATATTACTGTAGTTTCTTTGGTTATAAATTGAAAGTAAGGAGGGGAAATGTGAGTAGAAGAGAGATCAAATTAACCTCAGTTGTTGTTTGTTTACGAATCTGTGAGTCTATGTATTGGAGTTTGTGTGTCTATGTTTGTGAGTCAAGTTGAATGAGTCATGGGAGATGACAAAACTTATCTCAATATTTTGAACTTGTTAGCATTCAACAATTCCTTTATAAACTTTGAAATGTGTTCATGTTTAATCTTCAGTTTGTACGTCTTCAACTATTTAAAATTTCTTTATAGTGTTATGTCAAGCATGTTTAGGCTAGATTAACTTTCTAATGCAATATTCTACCATGTGTTACTTTTTTAATATTTTTAAAGGATGTGTAGTAAATTTTAAACGTGATCTTTCCATTCCGCATATTTTTGTACTTCATTGTTACACATGTTTGAGCTTAAGTTTGGAGGGAAAAGAAAAATGTTTCAAATTTAAACCTTACTTGTTTTCAAAAGTACTAAAAATAAATATGTCTTTTATTTCTAATGATTATTGTTATGTGGAGTCATCTTAGTTAAGGATGTTAGAATTTTAATTTAATTATAAAAATTTAGTAGGAAAATTTAGTTGATATTTTTGGTGAAAAGGGTGAACCTATAGATAAGGATATTTCTTGGAGAGCTTGGGAAAATGAATAACTATCTTTAGTAGGGAAAACTGTATTTTTTTAGAAACTAAGGATTTTTAAAATTTTTATTTTCAAACATTTAAGGCTCTCTTAGAAAGTATTTTTAAAAAAAAATATATACATCTTTTCAAGTGAAGGAAATTAATAAGTTTTAACTTTAGAGAAGGATAGTGGAATTCAAAATCATTTAAGGACTTCTCTAGATAAAGTAATTCTCACATATAAAAAAAGAGAAAAAATAAATAAATGGATCAAAAGATCCTGAAAAATGAAAAACAAAATGCAAAAAAAAAGTGAGGAGAAGCTTGAGGAGATGTCCTAATCAAAAATTGGTTTCACTTGAGTCCTCTAGAGTAAAAGAACTTAGAACAATACTAAGCTTTCTTTTTATACTTATATTAGTAAAAATTATTTTTCAGAGAGTTCTTAAGTCTAGAAAGTAAAGTTCATAGAATCAGAAGTTTGAAAAATCTACATATATTTCTGAATTAGATGGGAAGACAAATTCCTAAGTGATGATAAATATTTTAGATTCTGGGCAAGTCTGATTCACTAGAAGTTCTTCTAATTTGAACTATCACATTTAAGAAAAAAAATTTAGCAATTCTAAATGATGACCCATTAACTCTAATCTACATAAATTATTCTAAAAATGTAATATTACTTGAGGACAAGTAATGTTTAAGTTTGGGGGATTTTGATACGCCTAAAAATGTACTATTTTTCATGTTGTATTTTATGATTATATTGCACTTTAAATGTATTTTTTCTTATGTTTTTAGTTTTTGATACATTGAATTGAATAATTTGGAGTGATTGGAGCAAAAGGTGATTGGAGCAAAAGAAACATGCAAAAGAAACATAAATGGACCAAAACGGAGCAAACTGGAGCAAATCGGGTCGAATCGGGGCACACCGGAGCTATGGGGACTGAAACCAGACACTTAAGTACCTGTGCCTGGGGCTTAATTGCCAAAAATGGTTCTTAGGCGCCACCAGATAGAGAGGGGGGCACTTAAGCGCCCCAGAATCGGTGCTTAGACGCCAGTGATGGTTTTTAGCATAACTTCTTCAATATACGTTAGATTTGGAAAATTTTTTAAGCAATGTTTTGTGTATCTCTTGGGGAATTCATTGAAATTGATAAAATGAAGTTTGTATAAGGATTTGGGGTGGTTATAAGGAGTTTTTATAAGACACTTCAAGCACTATTTGGAAGATTCATTGAATCTGAACAGTTTTGAAGAGACACTTAAGAAACCCTTTGGAAGCTATAAATAAGGCTTATAAATGTTCTTAAAAACTCTCTTGAATATCTCTTGGACTTTGGAATTAATTATAAGAGGAGAAGAAGACTTAGAGAAGAAGAAGAAGGCTTGGGCATGAGCCCCAAGTCGGGCGACAAGGTGAAAGATAAAGAGAGAGAGTGAGAGATTTCTTCTTTTCTTTTCACTTTGCTCTTGGAGAGGATTGTAAGGAGATTGCTTTTCCTATAGAAGGAGAGTTTGATTTCCATCAGATATAAGTATTTTCATTGTATTTTTATTTTAATTTAGTACTTTTTTTGTATGGTTTCAAAGACTTATGCAACGAAAAGTTCTTGTTGTTTCTCCATGTGTAGTGAGTAGTTTTCTTTACTCTTTCTTCTTATAAAGAATTAGTATGCATGTGTAGTACATAGAATTGAGTAGAGTGAGAATTTATTGTGATGATTTTACTTTGTTCTTCATTTACATGTAACATTTATCAACCTATATGGGATCAAATTGCATGTTAAAATCTGTTGTGAGAACATGTAAGATCTGGGATGGTATTGTCTCAATAAATTATGGTAGAATCACATGAGATTGTATGGATGAGAATGTTGTCCATATGATTGAGTGCAAATAAAATTGGAAATAATCTTTAATGGGCATAGAATTAGAGGACTTTAGAGTGACAGGCTAAAGCATCCTAATTTGGTTTATTATTTTAGGTTTTGATGCGAGATGTTAGCCTCCAGGTGGAAGGATAAGAGGGAACTCTAGAGTGAGAGCTAGTATCTTTCCTGCCTAGCCCGTCTTCAGAACTATTCAAACTTTTGATTAACCAATGTTCTTTATAGTACTCTAGTAAGGGTAAAGAATATAATTGCTCCTATTTTTCACAATCTCTGTCGCTACTTGTTTTACTTTTACACATGTTACTAATTTTATTGCATGAGGAAGAGTAATTTTAATATATTAAAAACCCCACTTTATGATTTTCACTAAGTATTTTAATTTAGAAGTAGAAGTAGTATTGTAGTAATAATTGTTGGATAAAATCAAAACCAAACTTTTATCGACCTTCCAAGCTAGGGTGTGTTATTCTAAACTAGAATTTCTTTTGAAATCCGTTGTGATTAAGCTCGAGCTCCGTGGGGTCGATATTCGTGGCTCAATTAGAAAGCCCTATATTACTTGACAACGATACATATACTTGCATAGAATCCCTGCAAATATGATTCAAATCTTATTTTACTTGGGGTCAAGTTTGGGATTAAGTTCTTAGAGCCATTAACGTGGATTAAAATTTTCAAGTAGTGGTGTCAACTTCATAAATCCTTACATATACAAAATATCAGGATCAGTCTACTAGATTAGATACGTCATTATGGCCACACATGACAACTTATAAGACACCTATAGGAATGTCCCCATATAGATTAATTTTTGGGAAGATTTGACACTTACCAGTAGAGTTGGAGCATAAATCTTGTTGAACTATTAAGGAATTCAATTTCAATTTGAAAGATGCTCGTGAGAAAGGATAATTATAATTGAATGAGCTTAAAGAAATTATGAATGAATCTAACGATATTGCTCAGATTTATAAGGAAAGAATGAAAGAATGGCATGAATTGGAAGATAATAAAAAAGGAATTTGAACCTAGACATGAAGTTTTGTAATACAATACAAGATTGAAATTATTTCATGGAAAACTGAAGTTTAGGTGGAAAGGGCCATTCAAAATTGTAGAAGCTTATCCCTATGAAGCTATTAATATTGAATACCCCATGACTAGAATGATATTTAAAGTGAATGGGCGCATATTGAAACCATATTTTGATAGTCAAAGACCAGTTCTTAAAAACACTATAATGTTGGGTCACCCAACTTAAAGACTGGGAATGTCGGGCTGATGACATTAAACCAAGTGATTTGCGAGTTTGTTTATATGTTCTTGTTCAGAATATTTAACGTATATTAATATATTTGTGCTTCTAGAGATTCCATGTATTTGAGAAATTTAACTTTGAGAAAATATTTAAAAATATCTTTTTTTACCTAATTTTATGAAAAAATTGAGAATTTTTTGGATCAAAATCGAAATGGCAAAATTTTTTTGGAACTAGCGCATGATGCACCAAATTGGTGCCTGAAGTGCCAAATTTCATAAAGCTAGCACATAAAGCGTCGTGGCGATGAAAATGATTTAAAACATTTTAAAAGGCGGTTTTTGGCAGGTTCTTCTCCTTATAACTCCCAAAAATTGATTCCAATGTTTATTTTAGGGGAAAATGAGGGAAGAGTCACTAGTTTTCAATTCTTATGGCGTCTCACTCTAAAAAATTTGCTAGATTTAGAACTTTCAACTGCAAAAAATTATTTAGTTTCGATGCACAGAAGTTACATGATCGATTTCTTGTGAAGAAGAGGGTAATAAATAAAATTAGGTTTGTGAATCGAGGATTCAACGCACCGAATACTTGAGTAGAAAAAATTATTACGCAGAGACACTGGATGTTCTTTGCTACACTACTGCCACCATAGCTTTTTATGATTGAAAGTGTGTCTATTTGCCATTACGCAAATTTAACCCCCTATAAGAGATAATATGAATGAGCTCTGTCGATACCTTACCGATGAATATGCAAATTAAGAGGCCAAATATGATGGAAATGTAAGTTTTTTTCATCATTGTTAAATCATGCTTCTAAGGCGTGGCATTTCTTTATTGCATCGAAATTACTTCCCATTATGAAAACCAGTAAGGTAACTAAGGAGAGTGTTATTTTGAACTACAATATTCAAACTAGAAAACTTGTTAATATTGGAGCAATAATTGTGAAATTGGTTTTGGGTTTAATTATAATGGATCTGCAATTGAATTGGGACATCCATCCACTATTTTTCTACTATGCAGTCAATTGCAAGTACCTTATGAGAGTTGGGAGAAAGTGTTTCTTCCTTGGAAGTCAATGGATCCAAAAGTCTATTGTAACTGTATTGGAATGGGAGATGAGAATGATACAAATGTACTGATGAATTAAGCATCCCAGAATTCATCACTTATTTAGCCTTACTTCAATTTGAACTTACCTTTGAAAAGGATTAGGAAGAAAGAAAAAGGGGTATAGAACCGTACACATGCAATTGATAATATTTCTGAAATATTGGATCATCTGGATAAGAGATTGAAAGGGCAGTTTGAACATACTGGTCATATTGAAGATCGTTTGGTACGTATGTTCAAGAAATATGCTTGGATTGGAGAAGATTCAACTAATGAATTTCCTTATCGACCCTTCTATTACTTGTACGTACACTACCAATCTATGGGAGATATCCAGAAGGATGAGCGCAAAGAAGATGTTTGAACTTAATCTATGCACGGAATATTTTGTTCAGTACTGTTTGTTTGTGTTAATGTGTTATATTGGATTGCATTTACTTTTATTTTTAAACTTTATTTATGTTTGTGTTTAGCATTTTTATGTTTAGACTTCAGTGTTAGGATGTTTTGGTTTGCTTTGGACACTGAAGTAGATGTTTGTTGGATTGAAAAAAAAATGTTAGTTTATAATAGTGTGGATTTTATATATAAAAGGGAGTTTTATGTCTTTTGTGAAAGTTTGGTGTTAGAGTAATGTTTAAATTATAATTATAAATGTTCATTTAAGTTAATTAAAGGAGGACGCATAGCAGTACACAACAGATTTCCAAAAAAAATGAAATATGGGAAAATTAAGGCATTGGCGCCTGATGCGCCAAATTGGCACCTTAAGTGCCAGTTTACAGAGAGTTAGTGCATGATGCACCAAATTTAGTGCTAGAAGCGCCAAATTCCAGAAAATGCCAAATTGCCTGAAAAACACAAAATTGCACATTAAAGCTCCATTTTTACTGCTTGGGTCATCTCCTACCTCTAAACGATGACCTAGGGCTTTACATTGTGCGTGTTAGAGAAGATTTGGAGGCCATATATCTTAGATTTCATCTTCTCTTGGTATGACCATCACTTTATCCTAGAAATTTTTAATTTTCACCACAAATTTTTTCTGCAATATGGAAAATCTAAAATTTGAGATTTTTGATGGAATAGCTTGAAAAAAACTCATGGTGAAAAGTTCCTTACCAAATAATCTTACTTGGGGAGTTAGATTTTTGATTTTGTAATTTATTTGGATTTTAATTATATTTTAATAGAAATTCCAATGGCTCCATGAGTAAAGAGAGGAAAGTTGACTGATGATTTTGATGAAAGGAGATTTATCAATTTTAAAGCACAACTTTGTTATAACACTCAAATGGAAATAAGAAAGTTGATCCAGGGACAGGTGTTTGCTAACCCGGATGGCGGAATTGAGAGGTTGATCAATGCCAGAAATTGGGAGAGATTTTGCTACTTCACTGCAGTGTCGATTGTACCTATGATTCGAGAGTTTTATGCCAATTTGAGGTTTTCCACTGACGATCAAATCCTTGTGAGAAGTAAGCAAGTTAAATTTTCAAGATAAAGGATCAGTGCTTTTATGGGCTGAGAATTGTATTCCATTGTGAATACGCTACATTCGAGATGATTGATTCATCATTGGATGAAGTGATTGCTTTTCTGACTGATGGAAGATTAAAAATAATAAGAAATTTAACTTCTCCTCTTTCATGATGACTATTCAGTCAAAGGTATGGCACTACTTCATCTCTGATAAATTACTGCCAACAAATCATCTAAGTGAAGTAACAAAGGATAGAGTTGTGCTAAACTTCTACTTTCAAAAAATGAAGGCAGTAGAAGTTGGTGCTCTCATAATTCATCATGCTCGGATTATAGCTAGTATTGCTACAGTTAGTGGTTTGGGTTACCCTGGCCTAATTTTCACTTTATGTGAGCAATCAGGAGTAAAGTCCCATAGAAATGAGGAAAGGCTGCAGCTACAAAATCCTAATGGGAAGCATATGGTTCAAAGAGTTGAATCATTTGTTGAGTCTAGGAGTGAAGTTATTAATAGACCCTCTACATCAGCTAAAAGAGCATCTACATCTCGCTCTGCTTCACTTGAGAATATTATGGAGAAGCTTATGATTCAGCAAAGGGATATAGTTAATATGCAAAATCAGAATGGAGAAATTGGAGCAAGAAATTCTTATAATGATGAGTATAAGCAGAGGAGAGTTCAACATGATATAGCTTTAGAGAAAATATGGTTAGATATCTTAAGAGTGAATACAATGTGGAATTTTCAACTTGCCCTAGCTTCACTCCTTATGCTCCTATTAATGATGAAGAAGAAGAAGAAGATGATGAGGAGGAGGAGGAAGACGATGAGGACTGATGTTCTTTGAAGTTTAGTTTGTTTTGTTTGTTTGTTTGTTAATTGTTATTTTTTATTATGTTGTTATTTGATGTCATTTGAAACGGTTGTGGTAAAACTTTCATTTTGTGTTGTGGACCTAAATTGTAATAGAAATAGTAGATTTTTACTTTTTCTGCATTTTTATTATTTTTTATTTTTGTTTTTGTTTTTAATTCTCAGAAAATTCTTTACCATGTATTATGTTTCATTTAATGCTTTAAAGCTTGTATGTATTTTTAAAGTTAATACCTGTAGTATAACAGAGCTCAGTTTCATACTCAATAATCTTGTAGTAAATCACTTAAAAACTTAAGTTTGGGGGAAAGAAAAGTTTTTTTTAAAAACAATTGAACTAAATTTTATTTGTCCTCAATTAAATATAGTTTTAAAATTATTTAACATGACTTAGAATATTAAGATTTAACTTTAAATGACTATGCTTATGTTTATAAATATTACGGTAAATTTAGGTAAAACTTTTTCATAATGAAGGTCAATTTTTAAGTTAAAAATATTTGGTATGAAAAGATAAGACAATGTTTTTCTATTTAAAGTAAAGGAAATGTTATTTTTGAATTATTAAAAATTTTCAAGTTTCATGTAAGAACAAAAGAATTTTACTTTATGAAAAATCATAAACTAATATGAATTTATAAAGTAAAGAAAAGTGAATAAAGAAAAGTGATAAAGTAAAGAAAAGTGAAGAGTTTTGACTTTAAGAAGAGAATAATGAAGTTCAAAATTATTAAAGACTATCCAGATAAAGTAATTCTTATTTAAAAAAGAAAAAGAAAAAAAATGATTGAAAAGATACTTAAAAAAAAGGGAAAGGAAAAAGAAAAAGAAAAGAAAAGAAAATAAAAATGAGTGAAGAGAAGCTTGAGGAGATATCTAATAAAAAATTTGCTCGACTTGAATCAACTTAAAGAAATAGACTTATTACATTTTCTAAACTTGTATTGAAGTATTAGTAGCATTACTAGTAAAGTTTTCATGAATTTCTTTTTCATATGAATGTTCTAAGTATCCTTAATATAACAAATTATAAATTTTCTTAAAAAGAGTAGAGATTCAGAAATCTTCAATTTGATTACTAAGTACTCTTACACTTAGAGTTTGAATCTAAGTTATTAAAGATTTTTCTTAAAAATTACTATTTTATTTATTAAAATAAAGTATAGGAGTTATAATTTAATCTTTATCCTAAGCCATATGCTTTTCTATAGCAAAGGTGTCACTTGAGGACAAGTAACATTTAAGTTTGGGATATTTTGATAGACCAAAATAATATGTTGTTTTAAGTATACATTTTATGTTTATTTTTTGTGATATTGCACTTTAAAGAAGGTTATTTTTATGTTTTTGTTGCAGGTATATTAATTTTAGGCATTTGAAGCAAAATTAGAAAAAGGATGAAATTTGGAGCCAAAACATCGTTTTTTGGGAATTCTGGCGCCTGATACCAGATTGGAGCCAGAAGCGCCATTTGACAGAGAGCTGGTGTCTGATGTGCTAGATTGGTGTCAGAAGTGTTATTTGATAGAGAGTTGTGCCAGAAGCACAAAATTTGCTGCTTAAAAAGCCAAAACCCTGAACAGCGCGGTCTTAAGCAAGTTAGCGCCTGATGCGCCAGAACCAGCACCAGCTGCGCCAAAGATGACTTTTTGTAGATTAAGGCAACTTGGGACAAATTTTGTGTGAATTTTAAAAGGGGCACTTGTTCTAAACACCATTTGAAGTGATTCAATGAATTTAGACACTTTACAAGGTTCTTTTATGAAGGGATATGTCTCTTGGATCAACAAACATGTCTTTTAACTTCAAAAGGGTTGAATTTTGGATAGAATTTTAGAGGAATTTTGAATTCTTTTTGGAGGGAGGTAGCCTTTAATAAAAGGGACGTTTTAGAGAGTGTGTGAGTGTGGCGTGTAAGGAGCAAAAAAGAGAGAAAGAGAGAGAGAGAGAGAGAGAGAGAAAGAGAAAGTCAAGAGCTTGGAAATTTTCTTGAAGGATTGTAAGAGGAGAGGGAAGGTGAGAGATTTCTTTTTCATTACAGTTCTAAGAGAGAATTGAGAGTGACTGTAAGGAGAAAAATGCTTGAAGAGAACTTATAGGGATTTGCTTGGGAATTATTGTGAGATAAGTTGTCTCTTTTATTTCTTTTATGTTGTAAACTTATTTTTATATACAAAATCTGAGTTTTGTCATATCCTTCTCATGAATTCTAAGTAGTCTTCTTTATCTTTCTCCCTACTTTGAGATATGATTTTGTGAAAAATTGATTTTGCTTTATATGGTTTTAAATGTCAATAAATTGTGATGATTTGAACTCTGATCTTCATTTACTTTCTGTTATGTCCAATTGAATTGTTAAAATGTGTTGAGAAACATAATTTCTCAAAGGGTTATGATTTCTACGACAATGTGAGAATGAAATTTCATTTCGAGGGAGAGAATGTCATCCATAGAGTTCAGTGCAAATAAATAGGAAAATATACTTTGTTGGATGCAGAATTGGAGATTTTATGGTGACATGTTAAAATCCCCAATTTTGTCTAATTTATTGGAAACTAATGCGAGATTGTTATCTCTCACGTAAGGGAGTAGTGGGAGCTCTAGAGTGGCAGACAATATCCTCCCAGCCTAACCACAAAATTAGGGACCAAACTCTGGATTAATCAATGTTCTTTATGCGCTCGAAAGAGGGTAATTAATAGGATTGCTATCATTTGGCACAAATATATATATATATTGTTCTATATATAGGACCAAACTCCTTTCAAGCGGCACTTCTTTACTTGGTGGTGGAGTTTGTTGTTGCTAACTAAGGAGGAACCATTGTCTTGGTTGAAGGTGGTAAGAAGGAGGTGACCAAACGAAAATATTTTGAAATTTTCATACCTATTTTACACTGATTTTGATGATATTACACTTTAAAGAAGAGTATTTTTTATTTTTTATTTTAGGTATGATGAATTATGATCATTGAAGAAAAAAGAAACAAAAACGGTGCAATTTGGAGCAAAACCGAGCAAGAAATGAAATTTTGCCCTGTCACCTTTTGATAAGTCTTTCGATGTTTAATCTCTTTTACACTTCTTATATATTTTGAATGAGATTACACGTTAAAGGAAGGTTTTTTTATGCTTATTTTTTAGGGTTATCTGTTAGGAAAACAACGCAACTGAAATGGGGTGAAATAGAGCTAAAATGGAGCCAAACAGAGCGAAACGGTGGAGCTGCGCAGTCTGCCCGCTGACAGCGCCAAAATGGCACCGACGGCGAGATTTACCCGAGAAGACCAAAAAATGATAGAAAAGCTCGCCGACAAGACCCGCCGACAAGACCCTCGAGCCCGCCGACAGTGCCCGGGACGACTATGGATCAACTTTTGGTGGTTATGGGCTGAAATTCAATGTACTAGACGTTTTTTGGAAGGGTGCTTGTGGTAACTCTTCAAACTTCATCCCTACACTTTAAAATAACGAATTTAGGTTAGAAAAAGAAGTTCTTTGTTAGAGGAATGTTAGGAAGAGTGTGGAGAAAGTTTAGGGATTTTAGAATAGGAGTAAAAATGTAGATTTCTACCCTTTTGGAGAGATTGGAGAGGAGATTTTGAGAGAATTTGTAAGGAGATGTTCTAGCATTGCATGGATCGGCGGGAGACT
>NW_018253730.1:212284-213919 GCF_001263595.1 Phalaenopsis equestris | reverse complement strand
TTCATTTTACTTTTCTTTTATAATGAGTAGAATTCATTTTTAGGATTTTGTGATGCATGTTAGAAACAGATTTAATTATCAATGTGATGGTTTTTACTTGCACTTTATTTACATTACAATAAAGGCCTGTTGTAGTGTTAAAATTTGTTGTAATTGCATTAAGACCCGAGAGGGCTGTGTAATTTTAACGAAGTAGAACCACATTCAGATTTCCTGAATGGTTAAGTTCATGGGAGATGAATGCAAATAAATAGGGAAATATACTTTGATGGGCATAGAATTGGAGATTTTAGGGTGACAGACTAAAATCCCCAATTCAGTCCTATTGCTTGAGTACTGAAGCGGAGATATTAGCCCTCAGGTGAGGGGAATGTAGGAGCTTCGAAGTGAGAACCGGTATCCTCCCAGCCTAGCCACGGATTCAGTAAACAAGCATAGGATTAGTAATTGTTTTTTATGTCTGGACCAAAGGGTAAAGAATAGGATTGCTTCTATTTGGCACATACAATATTTAATGTATCTCATTCTTTTACGTTATCTAATTCATTACATAAGAATAGTAGTTTTTCATATCTCAAAATTCTCCAAACCAATTCATCCAAAAAAGGTTATCTTTAGAATTAATAATTGCATTTAATTATAGTTACTATCTTTACATTTAACACTTGCATTTAAGAGTAGTTGCTAGATAAAACATCATTTTAATCAACATTCCAAACTAAGGACTAATCGTTGTAGACTAGGATTTGACTAGGATATCTTACCTTGGGATTGGCCTAGGATATCTTCCCTTGCTTCCCTGTGGGATCGATAAACGAGACTCCACTAGTGC
Source organism: Phalaenopsis equestris (assembly GCF_001263595.1). Lineage (NCBI taxonomy): Eukaryota > Viridiplantae > Streptophyta > Magnoliopsida > Asparagales > Orchidaceae > Phalaenopsis > Phalaenopsis equestris. The sequence goes on along the minus strand of NW_018253730.1, from coordinate 213,087 downwards.
CCTGTATTACTTGAGTGATATGTATACTTGCGTTTGAAATTGTGACTTTACAAAATCATTATAAATATATAAATCTGGGTTCATAAATTCTTGCATATTAAAAGTTGCATCAAGTTTTTTTGCATCGTTGTCAGGGATTTAAATCTTCTAGTAGTGGTGTCAAATTCTTGTATTTTTAGGTATATAAAAAGTCGCTGTCAAGTTTTTGGCGCCTTTGCTAGGGAAGCTTCGATAAGAACTTTAGGAGAGTTTTAGTTGAAGTAATTAGACTTAGAATTCGAAAACTATAGTGTTGTAAAAACTGTTTTGTGTGAAATGTGTTTTTATATGAAAAAGTGTTGAAAAAAAAAGAATAAAAAAATTATTTTTATAAAAAATAAGGTGTTCGTGAAAATGTTTTATTCTATTGAATATAGTTCATCTGTTATTTGTTTATTTGTTAATGTATTGTTTGTTGTGTTGCGCATGCAAAACAAAGGATCTGCAGGACTTGTGCCTTATGATCCCGAGTTTGAAAAAAAGGAAAAAATAAAAATACAAAGAGGACTCAAAAAACTAGAAATGGAAATGGAAAACTTTCAAAATAATAACTTGGAAAATCATCATACTTCATTGAGGGATTACGTAAATCCTACAACAGATGAAATTCGATCAACTATACAAAACACAGTCGTAGAAGCTGACTCGTTTGAAATAAATCCTGAGATTATCCAACTGGTGCAGAACAATCAGTTTGGGGGGAACTCCTTTGGAGGATCCCTATTTACACTTATCAAATTTTATAGAACTTTGTGCTATATTTC
>NW_018253730.1:210368-211542 GCF_001263595.1 Phalaenopsis equestris | reverse complement strand
GGAAACCAAAAATGGGAAAATAATCATGCAAATCCTAATGAAAGTTGGAATAATCAGGGGAACACAAACTATAGACCTTCATATCCTTCGAACTCTAACAATGATCAACAATTTTAGAATAAGAAGATGTCTATGGAAGAAGTGGTATTGCAAATGGGAAACCAGTTGCAAAGTCAAAATGTTGCGATTAAAAATATAGAGAATCAGCTGAGCAAATTGCTAATTCACTTAGCAATAGACCCCAAGGAACACTTCCTAGCAACATTGAGATCAACCCTAAAGAGAACACTAATGAACAAGTAGAAGCTGTCCAATTAAAAAGTGGAAGAGAGATAGAGGATGTGGTTAGAAAAGAGAAAAATGTTGTGAGAGAAACAAAGGAAACTAACAGACCAGAAGAACATGGTTCTAAGGATCTGGAAAAATTAATATCTCCAACTAAAATCAATTTAAAAAGACTACCACCTCCATTTCCTCAAAGACTTAGACAACATAAGTTGGATAAAAAATTTTCAAAGTTCATGGACGTACTTAAGAAGTTAACAATAAATATTCCTTTCCCTGAAGCTTTGAAGCTGATGCCAAGTTATGCAAAATTTATGAAGGATATATTAAATAAGAAAAGGAAATTTGGGGATTACGAGACAGTTGCACTAAGTGAGGAGTGCAGCGCTATACTTCAAAAAAAATTTTCTCAGAAACTTAAAGATTATTGGAGCTTTACAATTCCTTATGTAATTGGAAAAAGATTATGTGAAAAACCTTTATGTGATATAAGATCGAGCATTAATGTGATGCCTCTATCTATATTTAAGAGGTTAGGTTTATCTGATATTTCTCCCACTACTATAACTCTTCAGTTAACTGATCGATTTATCATTTATCCAAAAGGGATTATAGAAGATGTGCTTGTTAAAGTGGATAAATTTATCTTTCCTATGGACTTTAATGTATTAGATATAGAGGAAGATAAAGAATATCCCATTATTTTGGGGAGACCTTTTCTTGTTACTGGACAAGCTATGATAGATGTGCAAAAAGGAAAGTTAACTATGAATATTATTGACCATGAAACCACTTTTGATGTTTTAAAGTCTAAGAAATATCCAGATGAGAGAAATGATGATGATTGTTTTCGGATGGATGAAATTGATTATCTAAGTAAAAACTATTT
>NW_018253730.1:208222-210210 GCF_001263595.1 Phalaenopsis equestris | reverse complement strand
GACCTTAAAATTTAATTTACCTCATACAATTTTAAAGCCTACCTATTTGGTGAATTCATATACACCACCAGTCTCTATTTCTTCATATTCGACTCAATCACAAGATAAACCTGAATTGAATGGTGAAATCAATAAAAGATCTCCTATGAAAGAGTTATTTAAAGTCACTGAATGAGATTCTGATGTTGGGGCAGATTATTAATGTAATTAATAGTTACCCCCCAGAGATTTTACCTAGTGACTCTGAGATAAATCCTAACGAAATGAATTATGAGCAATTTAAAATTATTGAATTGATATTTAGAAGAGAATTCGAGGATTTGTTTCAAAGGAGATTTGAGTTGAGAGATAAGGACAAGGAAATTTAAAGATCAATGGAAGAAATTCCCGAAGAATTGGAAGATAACTTGAAATAAAAAAGTAATATAAAAGAATTTGATCCAGAATCTGAATTATCTAGAGAGAATCTGATCCAAAATTTGGCAGATCATGAAGTATCATATAAAGATCCATTTCTTATAAATTTCAAGGATGATATTAATATGCAAATTGAGAAAATTACTAGAAGAATATTGGATCTAGAAAAAAAATGAGGAACAAGGATATGAATCAATATGAAAAGGAAGAGCTGAAAGAAAAATTTAAATTCGAGGACTTTGTAGGAATCCCTGGATCTGGAAAAATTGGGCTATTGATCAAGGATTACTTAAGTTGAATTTTTATCCAGGTGGAATCATTTGTCGGGCTAGCGACGTTAAATCAAGTGCTTTACGGGAGGCAACCATAGTTATCTGTGTGGTTTGATTTAGTTTGCTTAAGAGTCATGATTGTTAGTGTTGTGTTGTGTTCGCTTTAGTGTGGATTGATCTGTTTGCTTGATGTTTGGTAGATGTTTGGATTGTTAGTGTTTTGATTTGCTTTTTGTGTGTCATGAGGGAGATGATTCCTTATATTCTTATTAAGTTTAGACTTATATGTTCTCTTGTAGTAGTTGGATTGACGAGTCCACTACAACTTGTGTCTCACCTGAACTTGAGTTTTATAAGAGACATTATGATTTTTAACAGTGATAGTTCCATCTCATATTTTTTACTTCTTTTCTGGGACTTTATTTTCATTTGATAGGAGTCGCGAACCTACTAGATGAGTAACTTGTGGATGATCTTACACTATCCTTATAATTGCTAGAGGTGCTTAATTATTTGGATATGGTGATGTCTGGTGTAGGTGCTCGAGAACCAATATATTAGGAATAATCTTATCTTTGGGATTAAAATCTATAAAATCATTTATAAGCACCCAATATATTTGTATAGGGATTCCGTTAAAAGTTGGAAGTAAGTTAGTGAGATGTGATGAGATGAAGGAAGAATTGACCTCATTTATCTTGTTTGTTTTGTGTTACAATTTATAAGAATTGAAGAATATTTTTATATTTCAATGCTGATACATGTTATGCCAGTTAGATTTGTACTTATTTCAAAATTTCATTACCCAGCAAATTCTATATGTGTAGAAAGCTCCTAATGTTACAGACCAGGTGAAGTATAAATTTTGAGAAAGACTGCAAAAATTTCAAAATGATGAAAATGCATAAAGTACTGAGGTATGATTTATATTTAGAATTTTTTTTTCCACCTGTATCATTTCATATTGAAAAATTTAAGTTTGGGGGAGGGAAGAAAAAGATTAACTATTAGTTGTTCACAATTTAAATATTTTCAAAAATTATTAATATTATTGTATGTAGTGAATTTAATTCAGAGAACTATATTTTATAGATATTTAAATATTATTATTGATTTAAAGGAATATTTATGTAATGAAAATTAATTTTGTAGATTAAGATATTTAGTATAAGAGAATAAAACTATAGTTAACTATTTAAAGTAAAGGAAACTATATTTTGAAGTATTAAGAATCTGGAAATTCATTTGAGATGAAAAGATTGAGGCTCAATGATGTAAAAGCTATGAAATATTTATAAG
>NW_018253730.1:200139-207891 GCF_001263595.1 Phalaenopsis equestris | reverse complement strand
TGAAGTTCCTATCATTTGAATATTCTAAGTGACTTGATATTACAACATATACTCATTCTTGAAATGAATAGAAAACTAGAACTCTTAAACTTGATGACTAGATAATCTTGTACCTACAATGTTAATTTAATTACTTGATTTTTCTCTGAAAATCTTGCTATAGTATTTACTTAAATCAAACTTATAGTATTTCTGAATTAAAACTTTATAACAATAGATCATAACTTTTATGTAGCTCTAAAATTACATGAGGACAAGTAATAGTTAAGTTTGGGGGATTTTGACCAAAGGAAAATATGTTGATATTTTCATACCTATTTTACACTGATTTTGATAATATTGCACTTTAAAGAAGGGTATTTTTTATGGTTTATTGCAGGTATGATGAATTATGGTCATTCGAGCAAAAAGAAACAAAAACGGTGCAATTTGGAGCAAAAACGAGCAAGAAATGACATTTTGCCCTCTCACCTTTTGATAAGTCTTTCAATGTTTAATCTCTTTTACACTTCTTGAATAGTTTTGAGTGAGACTACACTTTAAAGGAAGGTTGTTTTTATGCTTATTTTGTAGGGCTATTTGTTAGGAACACAACACAACTGAAATGGGGCAAAACGGAGCTAAAACGGAGCCATGAAACGGTGGAGCTGCGCAGTCTGCCCGCCGATGGCGCCAAAATGGCGTCGACGGTGAGATTTACCCGAGAAGACCAAAAAATGATAGAAAAGCTCGCCGACAGCGCCCTCGAGTCCGTCGACAGCGCCCGAGACGCCTATGGACCGACTTTTGGCCGTTATGGGCTGAAATTCAATGTATTTGGACGCTTTTTGAAAGGGTGCTTGTGGCAACTCTTCAAACTTCATCCCTACACTTTAAAATAATGAATTTAGATTTAAGAAAGAGAGTTTTTTATGAGAGGAATGTTCGGAAAATTGTGGAGAAAGTTTAGGGATTTTAGAATCGGAGTAGAAATGTAGATTTCTACCCTTTTGGAGAGATTGGAGAGGAGATTTTGAGAGAATTTATAAGGAGATGTTTTAGTATTGCATGAATCGGCGAAAGACATTGTAGGAGAGATTTTCTTCTTTTTCTTAAGGGAAAAAGCAAAGTATTGTGTTCTTCATTATCTTATGATTTTGTAAACACTTATCTAGTAGATTTGCTTTGATGAAATGAAGTTTTTCGTTGTGTATATGTTTTGTTGTATCTTCCTGATGAATTCTGAATAGTTTGCTTTGTCCTTCTCCCTACAATGAAATATAGTTATGTGAAGAATTGAAATTCTTTGGAAGTGTTTTAATTTCTTAATTTTGATTATTCAAACTTTGAACTTCATTTACTTATCAATCTGGCTAATTAATTTATTAAAATTTTTTGTTAAAACATACGCTCAAAGACGACAATGTTTTTTGCAAATAAGTAAGAATCACCTTTGATTTCATCAATGAGAATGTAGTCCATGCAGTTGAATGCAAATAAATAGGGAAGTATACTTTGATGGGTGTACAATTGGAGATTTTAAGGTGATAGACTAAAATCCCCAATTTGGTCCTATTGTTTGAGTACTGTAGCGGAGTTGTTAGCCCTCAAGCGAGGGGAATGTGGGAGCTGCAAAGTGAGAGTCGGTATCCTCCCAACCTAGCCACGGATTCAGTAAACAAGCATAGGATTAGTCAACGTTCTTTATGCTTGGACCAAACGGTAAAGAATAGGATTGCTCCTATTTGACACATACAATATTTAATGCATCTCATTTCCTTACATTATCCATTTCATTACATAAGAATAGTAGTTTTTCATATCTCAAAATTCTCCAAACCAATTCATTCAAAAAGGGTTATCTTTAGAATTAATAATTACATTTAATTATAGTTACTATCTTTACATTTAACACTTGAATTTAGGACTAGTTGCTAGATAAAATATCATTTTAATCGACATTCCAAACTAAGGACTAATCGTAGTAGACTAGGATTTGACTAGGACCTCTTACCTCGCTTCCCTATGGGATCGATAAACGGGACTCCACTAGTGCCCTGTATTACTTGAGTGATACGTATACTTGCGTTTGAAATTGTGACTTTACAAAATCATTATAAATATATAAATTTGGGTTCATAAATTCTTGCATATTAAAAGTTGCATCAAGTTTTTGGTGTCGTTTTCGGGGATTTAAATCATCTAATAGTGGTGTCAAATTCTTGTATTTTTAGGTATATAAAAAGTCATTGTCAGGAGGCTGCTTTTCTCTATTAGTTTCGAAGCTACTGTAGACGTGTTGGTTGGTTGCTGTTCTATTGCTTTTGATTTTGGTGTTTTGATGCTCTGTAATACTTTTCTCTACTTGGTGTTTGGGTGAAGTGTGTTGTCACTTTCCTAAGATTTGGAGTTTTATTTTTGGTTCTTCCATTAGCTAGATATAATGGAGGTTTTCCCCATTGATGTTGAAGTTAATGTACAATGGACTCAGGCTACGTATGCTGGTGTTGTTGGCAAAGGACGGGATATTCCAAAATCATTTGAACATTTACTCTTCCCTTAAGCTCTTCATGATGGTGCATCTGGAAAAGGGACTTATCCCTATGTCAATCCTCTTGGATTAAAAGAAGGTGAACCAGCTATTTTGTTTACTTCTAGGGAAATCCAACAACTCAATGAAATAGTTAAATTTACTTTAATTGGTAATTTTCAATTTGGGCATCCAAATATGGATTATGTTAGGAAATTTTTTGAAGAGATGAATCTCACTAGAGCTTGGAAGCTTGGTCTGATGGATGGCAGACATTTTCTCATCAAATTATCAAATAAAGAAGACTATGCAAGAATTTTTGCTAAACAATCTCTATTGACTGTTGGAACTCCTATGAAATTAATTAAATAGACTACAGGTTTTGACCCAAGCAAGGAGTCTCCATATGTCCCCATGTGGTTAAAACTGCCCAACCTTTCAATTCAATTTTGTCTTCAAAATGTGTTGTTCAATATTGGTCATATACTTGGCTGTCCATTGAAGGCGGTTGCTCCAACTTATAACTTGGCTAGACTTGATGGGGCTATAATTTTAGTAGAAAGAGATATAACCCTACCTAATGTGAAAAGGGTCTGGATTGGAATTGAAGATGAGGGATTTTGGCAAATCATTGTGTTGGAACAAAGACCTCACTATTTCCCTCATTGTAGAATGTTTAGGCACAATTTAGAGAAATATTATACACCTCACCCACCTTCCAAGAAGGCTGATGGCCTTCAAATTGGAAGTGTTGCTACTCATGTGGGGACTGGTTCATTTCCTGAGAAAGGAGGGAGTTCAGGAGATCAAATCATAAATCTATCTGCATGTATTGAAGAAGTGGTTCAACCAACTATGTTGATCAATTCAATGGGTGATGGGATTGCTCTGGGTATCAATAAAACAACAACATCCATTGAAAATCACATGTTGGTGGAGAGACAGATGGGGTTTGTTTGTAATGAAGAAAATCAATTGGATATTAACCCTCAAATGGTTGATAACCTATCATTAATATTTTAACAGATGTGCTTACTGAGGAATGACAAGTTCAAAGAAGTAGTAAAAGAAAGAAAGGCAAGATGGAGCTAAAGCAACTTTAGGAAGTTTAATCCCTGGATGGACCTTCCACCAATCAGCAAAATGATCTTTATCCGAAAACTAGAGGAAAAGGGACAACCTTTTCACAATGATTAAATTTTTGTGTTGGAATATAAGGGGTATAGCTCACCCCTCATCTCTCAAGAGATTAAAAAATCTTGTTAGAACTCATAAAATTTGGTTTTTTTCCTATTTTGGAACCTTTGGTCAGAAAGCACTCCAAAAATATTTTGAGAAAATTCCCTAAATTTACCCATTTTGCTAATTCTAAAAAAAAACCTGGATCTTTGCTAGAGCTGAATTACAGTGGTCTGTCCTGCATAATCATTCTCAATTTATCCATATTCAATTTTCCATTGGTGCTCATTTGGGTTATGTCACTTTTGTCTATGCTGGTAGTATTGCAAGGCACCAGGATATCCTTTGGATTGATTTAATACAAATTGGGCAATCCATCAACTCCTGGATTTTTTTTTTTGGGGAATTTTAATTGTGTTACTTCTCCTACTGAGAGAAGAGGTGGAAGAACTCATTTACTGTCTTCAATGAATAGATTTAATGATTTTTTAGCAGATGCTGCTTTATATGATCTGGGGTACCAAGGTACAAAATTCACTTTAAAAAGGGTATCCATGTGGGAAAGGCTTGATAGAATGTTAGGGAATTCTAAATGGCTGCAATTTTTTTCATTTTACTATGGTCTCTCATTTTACTATGGCTGGGTCTGACCGTAGGCTCATCCTTTGTTCAATTCAAATTGTTGCTAGTCTTGGGGGCTCTCCTTTCAGATTTCAAAAAATGTGGACTCTTCACCTTGAGCTCCTCACTGAAATTGAAAAGGTTTGGAGTTCCAATGGTATTGATAACCGTTGGTTAAATCTATGGTAACTGCAAAAAAAAGTGGCAGCTCATTTAAAAAAGTGGAACTGGAATAAGTTTGGGAATGTCCATGAAAATCTGACAACTGCTCAAGATGAGGTTCTCAAAATGGAAGTAAGTTTTCAAAGGGGTGTAAACTCAGAAATAAAATTACATAAAGCTAATGAGGAACTTTTCTTGCAGATTAATTACACTGAAATTTTCTTGAAACAGAAGGCAGTTAAAACCAAATTCATAAAGGGGGATAGAAACTCTAGTTTTTATCATGCTTGTATAAACTTCAAGTGAAAATGTAATATGATTTTTTCCATTACTGATTCTACAAGCAAAACTTTATCTCATGCAGGTGAAATAGCCCAAGATGCAGTCCACTACTTTCAGAACCTACTTAATTGTCAGCTCCCTTCTAGATCTCATATTGATGCTGCTCTTTTTTTATTGTCAGGAGTATGTGCATAGGTTAGAGCTAACATATATTTCTTTGGAGGTGGAAATCAAGGCTGTCGTTGATTCTATTGATGGGCAAAAGGTTGCAAAGCCAGATGGATTTACTGCTAACTTTTATAAGGTTTCTTGGCCAATAATCAATGGGATTTTATTCCTGCCATACAGAACTTCTTCAAGGGAGTTGATCCCCCATGATATTTTACTTCTTCTACAATTACTTTGATTCCCGAGAATCAAACAAGGAAAGACTAGGGGGATTTTAGACCAATCAGCTTAACCAATCTTCTCTCTAAAGTCATTAGCAAGATTATAGTCTCCAGACTTCAACCCCATCTCCAAAATCTCATCAGCGCTAATCAGGTAGCCTTTGTTAAAGGAAGAAATATCACTAAAAATATTTTGTTGGCTCAGGAACTCTTATTAGATTTGGACAGGAAATGTAGAGGAAGTAATGTTATTTTCAAATTGGATATCAAAAAGGCATATGACACCATTAATTGGGACATCATACTGGAAACTCTTTCTGTTAGGGGTTTTTCTAGAGAGTTCATCAACCTAACTAGAAGGTGAATCAATTGCAATAACCATTCTGTATTAATTAATGGCAAGAGCCATGATTTCTTCACTGTTTCTAGGGGAATCAAACAAGGAGACCCATTGTCTCCAATAATTTTTATTCTGGCCATAGATTATTTCTCAGGTCTTCTAAACAATATGTTTTCTAATTCCCCACATTTGGCATATCAACATAAATCCATTATTTGTATTAGTCACCTGTCCTATACAGATGATGTTATTATCTTCTCCAATGCTACAAAGGCTGTTATAAAGGCTTTATATCAGGGACTAAAACATTTTCAGCATGCATCAGGTATGGAATTAAACAAACAAAAATGTTAAGTTTTTGCTAGCACTAATATTACCCAACATATCAAACACTGGATTACCCAATTTACTGGGTCTAGCCTTTCTTCTTTGCCAATTAAGTACCTTGGAGTATAGTTAATCAAAGGAACGACCAATCAAACTCAATTTAATGAAGCTATTGATTAGATCAAAGCCCAACTACATTGCTGGACAAATTCTTTCCTTTCTAATGAGGGGAGAATCACTCTTCTTATGAGTATCTTGACTGATATCCCTTCATATGCCTCCTCCAAATGTTCACCATGAAAAAAGGTACTCAAGTTCTCTTGGGAAGAATTTTTAATAAATTCTTGTGGGCTGGATAGAAGAAACAATTCTATTGGCTCCCTTGGCAGAAACACTGTAAGCCTCTTCATGCTGGAGGTTTGGATTTTAAGGATTTTCAGCACTTAAGCTTTAGAAAACTTTGCAAATTGTGGATAAAATTTAGAGCCCAGGATAGTCTTTGAGCTCATTATATAATGGGGAAGTATTGCAGGTTTATACACCCAAATCTTTTCATTAAAAAATTGGGTGATTCCAGAATTTGGACTAAGCTTTTGGAAGTCAAAAATCAAGCTGAGGATCTTTTCATATGGGTATTGGGAGAGGGGAAAATTAATTTTTGGTTAGATAAGTGGGTTTGGAATGAAGAAAAGCTGATGTGCTCCACCTCAAACCCCAATTATCAAGCTCAGGTGAAAGTGTATTGGTCTGGTGACCAATAGAATTGCAGTCTGTTGAATACCATTCTCAATAATGAACAGATTCAATTGGTGAAGAATACTTCCTTCTTTTATGATCAAAAGGTTAGACTCATTACCAAACAACCTTCATCATAGAAACTCTCAACATTTATTTATCAAAAGTTCTACCAATGGCAACCTCTATTATGGGGGAAAGCCATTTGGGATAAGTGGTTAACTACTTCAATGTCTTTTTTCTTCTAGAGGTTATGCTTGTCCTTGCTTCTTACTGATGATATCTTGAAAATGAAAGGCCTGAGGGGACCCTCTTGATGTTATCTTTGTAATTCTAAGGAAGAAACTTTAAAGCACCAAATTTTATTGGTGATTTCTCTCAAAGTATTTGGTCTGGATTGTTAACAAGTTGAAATTGATACTCTTAAAGTATGTTGGGATAAGATTTTCTATCATTGGAGGGACTGACAAAAAGCTAATCTATTGGTTATTCCCTGTTTAGTTGCTTGGTTTATATGGATGAGAGAAATCAAGCTAATTATGAGGATCTTAAGCCATTGGTCAAGTCTGTGGTTTTCAATTGCACCTCTTATATCCAGAAAATTATTCAACACCAGCAGTTCCAAAATTTCTTTAAGAATTGGATGCCAAGTACTAAAGTTCAGCTGAACCTCAAGCCAACTTTAATTCTTTGAACCCCTCCTCCTGCAGGTTGGGTGAAAGTTAACATTGATGGCAGCTATACCAAGGAGTCAGCAGGTTTTGGAGGAGTTTTTAGAAATTCCTAAGGCAAATGCATTATGTATTTTTCTTCTCCAACTTGGGCTTATGATGCATTCGAGACTGAGATGATTGCAATCTATCGGGCTATAAATTTTGCTCATCACTGTTAGATCAGTCATTTGATTGTAGAATCTGACTCCATCACTTATATCAGGATACTACATAAATAAGAAGCTCCCCTTGATATATTCTCAGGTGGTTAAACAAATTGCAGCAGGTTTTAAACAGTGGAAGGGTGAAATTTAATCATATACACAGAGAAGGTAATGGTCCTACAAATTGTTCGGCTGCCATGGGGAGGGACACAAAACAAATTTCAGTTGGAAATTCTCCTTTCTCACATTTATCTTTTTTTTTTATATAGGGATAGTTTGGTCATTCCTCATCTTCATGCTATGTAGATAGGATTATAAATATATATATATA
>NW_018253730.1:183937-200061 GCF_001263595.1 Phalaenopsis equestris | reverse complement strand
AGCTCTAAATATATATATACTTGTGTGTTTAAAGAGAGACATATATATACCTACTTTACCTTTTCCTTTACATTTTCCCTTTAGCTTGTAATAGCATAGTTCTTTATCAATGAATTGATACTAGGTGCTACTCTTTAATATATATATATATGTATTCAAATTATTTTAATTTCTTTACAATCCATATACTCATTTTAAAGGGGAATGATGTTTTCTTAAATTTGAACTCTTCATCAAAAAAACTTTATTTAGCTTTTGTAATTTTACTTTTGAAAATTTAGCAATTAGTTTAATTAACTTTGTCTTTTTTACTGCATTTTATTTAGCATTAACTGTATTACTATATATTCAAATTTAGCACTTCACTTTTGTAGTTTAAAATATTAGTTTACATTATAATTTTAAGAATTTACTCATAGGCATTTCCAACTTCTTTGTGTGATCGATATCTAGAACTCCATTAGAGCCCTTTATTATTTGAGAGATATGTATGCTTACATTATATTTAGGGGATTTGATAGTTTAAAGATTTTTAAAAAGATAAAACTATTTTAATGAAAGTTAATTTTGTTAGGATTAATTTGTATATTTATTATTGTATTTGTCGTGTGTATTTTGTAATATTAAAAAATATTTATAAAATTAACACACTAAATCCATCCGCATCAAAAACAAATATACCATTGTAAGAGATAGAAATACTACTTTAAGATGAGTTTGACTATTTAAATTAAAAAAATTTGGATATTTGTAAGAACTGTGATTAAAGCCGAAAATCTCGGTTACAAACTTCCTATAAGTACAATCCCTTATAGTTAACATCTTAAGCAACAAAAGTCACATAACAGAACATTCAATTCTATTTACATTCTTACCTGCAAGAAATAAAAAAAAATTTGTTTTCAGAATTGGTTATTGAAATTTCAAAAGATAATAGATTAATAGTATGATAATTATTAATGGAACCCAAAGGAAGAGAGTAAGAGATGTCGAAGATACTGAAGAACAGAGTAACTTCTCAACTATACTATTATTCGGCTTAAATGATTTTGAGTTAGATTTATTTCATATTTAAGTTGACATTTTATTAGCAATTCATGACTTATAACACATGATATGATTGTGAGAGATTGCAAAGTGAGGATTTTTGTTCCGACTAATTGAATAATCTTTAAATTTAAGACTGAAGATAAATTTCATTGATATAAGTGAAGCTACAAATACCTACTTTAAAGGAGAAAATAACCGCAACAAGCTAAATGCAATGGACTTATAACCCTGCCTGGAAAGGGCTGCCATCTAAGCCACCTAACCTCTATTAAAACCATGCATGAGCATTCTCAATGAATGCAAGATAAGTTATTATTTGTTACGAAAAGTATGCCTTATAGGTTGATTTTAAATTAACCCACCTAAGTATGACTAATATGCATAATATCCTAGTATTAGTGTTAAAATATATTTATAATTTCTAATTTGTACATTTTAAGGCTCACTGCACTCAAAGGCTTTATTAATTTATGTTAACTTTTAGTGTTGCGAGATCTTGGCAAGCTATGCAATAGATTATACAAATCCTTGATAATAAATGTTTAGAACATTTTTCTTAAGGCTAATTGATATACAAAGGCAAACTCACTCTTTAAGGTGATGGTCATCGTAAGACAATCCACCTATTTTTATGTAATGTGTGAGGGTTTCAAGATAGTAAATAGATGAAAAATGAAGTACTTTATACCAAAAAGTGTTCTTTTTATTGCATTTCCTAAATCACAAAGAGATTTTACTAGATTTTATTTAATATCGATTTTGTTATTTTATATGCATGACGTTTCTAAGGTTGTGAATGTAATTTTCAAAGCAATTCTTGATTTGGTTATGAATTCATCCAATTTTAATAAATTTAAGTTAAAGTAATTTATTTAAGCAGAAAACATTGTCCTTAATGTGCCTACCGATAATTTAGGCAAAAGGCACAAACTAAGCACAAGTAAAATATGGGTAAACTTATCAAGTAAAAACAATATAGATGACATGAGAGTATCAATTCTATTTCTTATCAGACTCATAGGTCAACATTATCCTAAAATCATAGTTAGGTTAGATGAGATTCATTTTAACCTTCTTGTTTGTCATCTTTTTGAGGGTTTGGAAGTTGATAGTTAACCAACCAAATACACACTAACTCTAAAAAGAAAGAAGACTCAACTAAGACAAAACCTATGTTACTATGATAGCCTAATTTCAACTACAATAGTTTTGTATAATAGAGTTAGCGCATTCTATGAATACTTTGATAGTTTAGAAACATGTAAAGAAAGTCTATGTAGAAAACTGAAGAATAATTACTCATCACACAAATGTTTAATGATCAAACAAAGGAATCATAAAAGCTCAATCTAACATAATATTATGATGTCTAAAGGTTTAATGCCTTATGATGTCTAAAGGAAGTGAGTAAAGTGAGGGGAAAATGGTGACGATACCCGATTAAGATGCTCATGGCTTTCCATCATCTCAGGTCATCGCGGTTCCTAATCTAGTTAGTAAGAAAAGGAAGCTAGCCTAATATGACCGAAAGATCCTATCAACAACCATAAGTTGTATTGTCCAAGAGATCTTTGTAGATCCGAGGTGAGTTATTGTTTAATTTGAGTTTGGTTTTGTTTGTTTGTTAGGGGTTTACTTTTATGTTTTAGTAACTTTCATATTTTATGAAATTTATGACTTTTATTTTATTTGATTTTTTAACCAGGTTCTCTTTTAATTAATTTAGTTTCTAATGAAATTTCCTTTTGACTAAGATATTTTTACTAGGATTGTCTTTCGATTAACTTATCTTTTAATATGACTATCATTTAATTAAATTGCTTTTAATAAGACTAACTTTTGATTAATTTGATTTTTAAAATGATTATTTTTTGAGTAATTTGATTTTTAATAAGACTTTTTTTTAAATGGTTTAATTTTTAACATGGTTTTCTTTTGGTTAATTTTATTTTTAACATGATCGTCTTTTGATAAATTTAATTTTTAAGACGGCCCGGATCAAAATACCATGGTTCAATTGTCCCGAAGTCATTAATTTTTATGGTTTAATTCATTATGAATAATCCGAGGATTTCTTATTAGCAGCCAAGGATACCACAATTTTAGTGAATTTTTTTCTTATAGAACACTATAAGCTATAGTAATTTATAGATTTCATGGATTTTATTGGATTTTCCATATGAGTTTAATGATTTGATTGTCTTAGTTGATTTGTTTTTTTTTTCCTATTCTGGATTCTTTTTTTATTTATTTGATTCATTGGCAAAGATTTCGTTTGATTTGTATTTCTTTTGAGAAACTTGATAAACTTTTAGTTCAAAGGCGTATATTAGTAAATTTGTTCCTTTAGATTTTATCTCGCTTTGTGTCAAAGTAAAAGTTGTTTATCGTGCTTTACTATCTGTATATGAGCAATTGGGAGTGATTAGTTAGTAGTTTCAATTTTTCAGTAATTTCATTTGTTGAGTTTGATAATAAGGATGACACATTTGTAAATTTAGGAAAAGTTATATAGGTTTCATTTTTAAGCATATGAATTTTAATGTTTTGTTGTTATTTGACTTTTATTGATGATTTTAAGTTAAGCTTACTATGTTTTAAATTTGTGAGATTTATGTTTAAGCATTGAAAGACGACCATGCTTGTATTTCTAATTTTTGAGAAATTACCAACAAACTTCTAATCACTTTTGATTACTCATATTTTGTTATATATTAGTTTTTTCATTGATTAATTCTCATTTAAGTTAAGGTTTTATTAGTTTTAATTCTTTAGGTGTTTGATTTAGGAGTTAAAAAGTGGAGGCTTATTTGCAATTTTGAAGAAATCACAAGTAATCCCTTCTCTACCTTGTCGATTATGAAATTTTATCAAGCTTTATTTATTCCATGTTTTATTAATGAGCTTTTATTAAGTTTCAAATACTCAATTTAGCCCTAAGAGTAATTTTGTAACATTTCTTCAATGTTTTGCTTAATTTTAATTATATTTTTGCTAATTCAACTCAATGACTTTATCAAAGTTCTCTTAATTTGTTTTAGATGATGATTATTGGGTTTATGATTTATGTTAATTAAGGTTGTCAATGTTTTACAAATTGTCATTTCTCATTTTCTTTCATAATTATATTTTTTCCCCTGCACATGGTTTTGGTGGTTTGACTTAGGGTTGGACTTAGCCATTTAATTCTTCATATTTTTTTGATCTATTTATTTAAGTTTTAAATTCCAATTTTCTATTTTAATTAAATTTTGTAGGCAAAGGAGCTTAAATATACCCGTATTTGGGTTAAGGTTAATTTGGGATTTCAGATGTTAAAATTAAAATTTTAAATTATGAGTCCACTGTTTAAATCACACTCATCATTTTCCAATTGATTTTTTAATTTTTTTATTTGTATTTTAATTTTTATATTTAATTTTCCAACTAATTACCGTTTTTATGGAAATTTATAGTTTTCATGCTAAATGAAGGCCTCCAACTTTGGAATAATAATGTAAAGTTTCCATGGGTCGAGGTCTCATAAGAGCCAAATTTTAGTTTATTTTAATTTAAGTTCAAGTATTAGTAAATTTTAAGAGATTCAAGGGATTTAATTATTTTCAAAAAAAATTATGGGTCGAATTATTTAAATTTTAATTTTGTTTCATTCTTTTAATTTCACTGAGTTCATGGGATTTTTCCTCATATTTTTCTGACTTATATTGATTATTTTATGAATTTTCTTAAAGAGGTTTTAATTTTTTGGATTTAATTAAATCCGAAAATCTATTTATCTAGTTAACCATGTCAGATCTGTGAGTCAACACCCAGTTCGCCACTTCCATCTGCTTTTACATATGGTGCCTCCTTAGCCATGATCCAATGATTGCATAGCAAAACACCAGCATCCGCTGTGGGATGGGAAACACTGCTGCTATGTGGGATCTAATTTTGTTCATCTGTTCCAAATAGAAGGAAACATACAAGATCTGCTTATCTTCCCCAAAGGAACGAGAAGCCAACATTGTCTGCACCATAGGGTTAACTTCGAGAGCTCTAATGCATGAAACCCAAAATATAAACATGAAAAAAGCTACTTCTAGTCCTAATACATACATCAGTACAGTTTCATTACCATAAATTTAAAATTTCTTTCACAATGGGCCATAACCGATAGAAATATCTGAGTTTTTGTTGCTCCTGTGATTTTGATCGAAGTTGGTCATAGCTTGGTTTAATAGGCGGTTGCAGTGCATAGGATAGAGGGAAAATGTTGGAGAAGTGCTTTATGTGGACTCGTGAAGCTCTTCGAGGGTTTAATTCAAATTTTGTAGGAGTTCGCATGCAAACTAAATCTTGACTTGGTTTGGTTTAATGAAATCAGTAGGTAGAAAAGGTGGGGAGAGCTTCAAAATAGTGGAGAAGAATTGGTCGAGGTTTTGGCTTGAGCCTTGGGACGAAAGATAAGAAATTCTTTGAGAAAAATGGGAATGTGTCATCCTCTTGGTGATTTAAGGTTTGCCCATTTTAATGGCATGCAACTTGGTTTTGGAAGCTTGGTCAAAGGCTGATATATGCTCTTAGTTTAGGGTTGACAAGTTTGTTGAGGCTTAGTTATTGTGAGGCTCAATTAGTGGTAGCCATGTAGAAATTTGACTTTGTTTTGAGGGAGAGGCTTGCCTTGCTTTTCAGTATTTTTGAAACGGCTTTGTTTGGAATGCTTTGTCCTTGTTCATCATGGGAATTTGGTGGTTTGGGATTGGTCATGGAGATTTGGGTGGATATGTCTTGGTCATGAAGATTTGGGTAGACTTGCGTCTTGGACTTAAAATGGAAAAGCGTTATTACTTTTGAAAAGTTCTAAAAGCTAGGTGGATGGTGGCTTGCATTTGGCTATCCTTGGAATTTCGTGGCTTGATGGCTTACGTTAGGGTTAGCTTGGCTTGGTGGCTTATCATGAGAGTGGGGTTCGGTGGATTTTTTAGATCTGCCTTATTTTTAATGACACAAATTTTGGTAATTTTATCTTGAGACATGGGTATAGGCTTGGATGTTTTTGGTTTTGGACTTGAAATTTGGTTCATGATAGGCTTGACACTAGTACGAGTAAATTATTTAATGGTTTTTCATGAAGTGGATTTAACATTGATTTTATTAATTTTAATTTTGTATTTGAAAGTTTGGTAACTTTTGATTTTAATTATGTTTTGTAACATTTAGTATGTTCATTTTGATTTTAATCTTAAGTTTAATTCAAAATTTTAATATATTTGGGCTTCTAATTTTGTAGTTTCACTTTGATTAATTTGATTTCTATAATTTTGGTAAATTTAATTTTGATTTTAATTTTGACTATCTTTATTAATTTTAATTTTATTTAAGGTGAATTTGATTATTTTTCATGAACTTAGTTTGGTTTACATTTATTTTATTTGACTTTCTTTAATAACTTAGTTTGGTTTACATTTATTTTATTTGACTTTCTTTAATTTTGATTTTGATTTACTTAATGATTTGTATTTTACTTAATTTTGGTTTTGGTAAATATAATTTTAGTGCATTTTAATTGTTTCGGTTTTCTTATTGAATTTGAATTTAGTGGATTTATTTATATTCAATTTTAGTTATTGGACAATGTCGGCACTTAAAAAATTTTGAGTTGCCCGTTAGAAGCTGTCGGCCGCCAGAATTGGAATCTCATCGCCCACTTCGAAATGACATTTAATTTACATATAAATATAAGTTTAGAAAAATATGAAATCAAACGGATCTCATATCTTCATAGTTTGAATGAAAGAGACTATACCTCAAGCCATGTATTTATCCTGAAAGATAAACACCAGACTTGAGGGAGAGGCTCGATCGAATAAATTAAGAAATATATGACATCTGTTTGGTCTGCGAAAACCATTTTATTTATAAGCCGACAAGTTCCCTTATTTAATACAGAGAATTAAATAGGGTTTATATTAAGCTGGGTTCAGACAATCTTTCTGTAAGGGCAAGCCCATATAGTTAATTATATCTTAGATAACCGAAGTCACCTAAGAAAACTCTCGATATAAATCAAAGAATATTTTTCTTTAAAGAGGTCAAAAGGATAGGACTTTTCAATGAGATTGGACAAAGAGATGTGAAAAGGGAATTACTCAAATTTAATGGCTCAAATTTTGAACATTTATCGTAGAATCCAAAAGAGGAAGACCTAGGGGATGTCACAGATCCAAAGGAGAACCTCGGTGAATTCCCAAACTACACTATGGTTTGGCTTCAGTTTTGGAGAGAAATATTTAAATGTTTCATCCTGCAAATTTTATTAACGTAAAACGATCACACAAATAACCTGGAAGATGTGAGGATTTAGGTCGAAACGAATGACAACCTTGGAATCCTAAGGCGAGTTAGGGCTTAAATTGTACAGTAGACCTATACAAAAGCCTAAAGAAAGAGTTGAAGATTTATGTTGCATAAGCAAACTATCTCGAAGTCCTATGGCTTGGTTGTTTAATTCTAAAAAAGGAATGATTTAGCTGATGTAGACATGTTCTGCAATTGAAGATGGTCGTGTTGCCCACAATGCTAGCTCCAAGCTCCTCGTCGCGACAAGTTTAGGTTTTCTAATGTGTTAAGTCATGATGTCAATATAGATGTCCCTATGAGTCATGGTTATTTAAATAGTATGGGGCATATTAAAGTTGATTAGAGCGACACCCGTTAGGATCCTACAGTTCCCTTGTTCTGGCACCACTATTTTATTTCGGATTTACTTAGTCCAAATGAATTTACTAAACTCAACTTAAAGAGTTCCATACTTTTATTTAGATCGTAGGAAATCTTGTTAGCAACCGTAGGTTACCTCTTCCGAGGGGTTCCCGATCATCCGATAGAGACGTTTTAAATTAATTGCAATTTTTTTTTGTGATGTTTAAGATTAAATTTTGAGTTGTCTTATATTTTTAATGTTATGTCAGTAAATTTTATCTTGATTTATTTTTTTAGTTTTGGTTCTAGTTTTATGACTATCTTAGCAGTTTTGGTTTTCATGCAAGCTCGAAGCAAGAAGTAAAAGAAGGTCAATGCAATAATTTAAAAGTGTACCTATCGTTTCTTCTAGTTCCTCCACTTGAAAGGTTAGTACTTGCTAGGTATGTATATAATTTTGCAGGGAATTTAAATTGCAGGAGTAGATGAAGGTTTAACTACCAAACCCCAAGTTATGACTTTGTTGAATCTCAGGAGATCCTAGTAGATGGTTTTAGAAAAAAAATATGACAAGTCCAATTTTCCCTTCAGAATGTCCAATCGATTTCAAAATGCTCGAGGCATGCACTTGGACCATGTTGAAGATCTCTTGAAATATTCTGAGTTTGTTTTGGGCTTATCATATTGCTTCATTAATCATCGGAGGTTGAAGTGTGACTACCCCGTTGCTCAATGAAACTTGACAGTTTAATTATCCTGAGGATAGGATACCCTGTTAATCAATTGATGTTTTGTTTAAAGGTTATGTGAGTGGGTGCCCCTAAGGCAAGTTTAAGTCATTTAAGATTGTGGTGCCCGCAACTAAAGTCAGACTCGTACTGTTTAAAGATGTTAATCACCAATCATGTTATCTTATAAATCCGGTTAAGTGAGTGTAGATATCGAGTTTATGTCACTACTAAGCCTTTAACAATCATGATAGGTAGAATGGTGATTATCAAAATTTTGATTTAAGTGATATGTATTCTTATTGAAAGATCACATCATCATCAATCTTAGGCTCAAGATAAGTAAATTATCATTTTCTATCTTAAGCCCATTATTTAAGAGTCATTTGATCTTAGTTGACTTCCAAGTCAAGAAGATTAGAAGAATTATGATCTTGTTGATGTTGTACAAAGGTGATGAGTGAGTTTCTACATTTTAGTCCCATTGTATTTCAATCATCCAATCATATTGATTAAGAGCAAAATTTCTCATTTTCCCTTGGTTAAACCTAAATTTTGATTAAGAACCAAATTCTAAAGTGACTACTTTGCCCTTGGGGTACTTTACCTCATAACTCATCAAACACAACTTAAGTGACTTGAGCATTCAGAGTGGCATATCCATGAGCTAATTGAAACATCAAAAGAGAATAATGTGGTTTTTCTTTTGTGTTTTTAAATAATTATTTAAATTTAGGAAATAGGGCTTTTAAAACTGATTTATATACTATCCAAAATAAAGTTTTTTTATTTATGAGAAAATTATTAGAGGTTCCCTTAGGTCAGAGAAACACTTAGGCAAAATTTCATGATTTTTTTAATTAGATTTTTGTTATTGCTATTTAATTTTGGATCAATTTCAATGATTTAATTAAATAGAAAATAATGTTTTAATTACCAAAATTATTTTTATATTTTTATTAGACTTCTCTAAGTTCAAAAAACTCATAGAATCAATTTTTGTTTTTTAAGATTCCAATTTTTTGTATTTTTATGATTCTTAATTTAATTATTATAATTATTTTAATGAGAAAATAAGGAAAATTCATTTTTAAGCTTTTAAAATTTATTTTTAACTTAGAAAAATTAGGAAAAATATTCTAATGAATTCTAAGTGATTAGGAAAAACTTGTACACATTTTGAACCATTTTTTATATTTTTGAAAATTTAGATTACTTTAATTATTTTCAATTCAAAATACACTTTAAAAATGACATATTTTCACAAAAATATATTTTATTTTTATTAAATGCCTCTGATCGCAAGGAACTCAGAAAATAATTTTTCATGATTTTTCTAAGTCTATTTAATTTATTATAATTATTTTTGTGCAAAAATACAAAGTTACTTTAAAAATCAATTTTAGTGTTTAAACCAAGCCAAATAATTTTTAAATTTTTACAGTAAGTAAATATGATAAGTAAATATGATTTTACAGTAAGTAAATATGATTTTTATGCATAATGTGAAATTAATTTTGTCAATTTTTTACAAGTATATAATTTACGTAAATTAACACAAGATATGTGTACTTAAGTAAATATAGAAATTCACAAGTTATTCCAGCCTTCATGATATTTTTTTTAAGCTTCCCTGACCATAAGAAACCTACTGAAACTATTTTCATAATTTTCCAAGTGATCTTTTAATTTATATAATTAAACTAGGCCAAAATTTCTACCTTAGCTTGAAAATTAAGGTTAGAAGCGTAAAGATGTCTTCTGACCAAGGAAAAATCAGAGGACATAGTCTCTATCATGAGGAACAAACTCTCAAAATTTCAATCCATGGCGAGTAATGTTTGATCATAATAAATTAAAATATTCCATATGGTATTTAATTCATTAAAAATCAGGGAATAAAAAAATAATTTTTTATTTTTATTTCACATTATTCTCCTCTATTCACTGAGCAAGAGGGTATTTTTCTTTTAATTTTATGATTTTTCTAGAGAATCATATGGATTTTTGAAGTTCGGGCATTTAAAATAATTCAAACAGTCCATATTTTTCTACTTATCCTACGTGGCGCCAACTCATCCTATGGCGGCTCCGAACTCAGACGTGGCGCACTCCCATTCGTTGCACTTTCCACCTAGCCATGCCATGCGGCCCTCGGTTCACGCATCAAGAGTCTGTTCGGCTCGATCTCTTTCGTTCATTGGATACACGCGTGATCGGACAACTCCCCGTTATCGTCCCCAAGTGACCTAACCCGAGATCCGTTTACACTAAACCTTAAGATCTTCTCCTAGACTCAACCAAATCACATGGGGTTTGTTTCTTGGGGTTTGTTTCTAACCTTCATCTACTCAAGACTAACATATCTATATGGTTCAT
Organism: Phalaenopsis equestris; assembly: GCF_001263595.1. Classification (NCBI taxonomy): domain Eukaryota; kingdom Viridiplantae; phylum Streptophyta; class Magnoliopsida; order Asparagales; family Orchidaceae; genus Phalaenopsis; species Phalaenopsis equestris. The sequence continues at coordinate 189,220 of NW_018253730.1, read as the reverse complement.
CAAGCATGAAATCAAGCCATTACAAATGGATAATTAAAAGAAGCTCGGGCTAGGGTTAGAGCTCAATACCATTATCTGAGAGGGGAGGCCTCAATCAGATGGTTGTGGTAGCTTTGATTAGGTCCAACAAACCTCCAGATGAAGTCTCAAGCCCTAGTGAATTATCTAGCTATGATTTTGGTCAAACTCAATTTCAGGTGATGGTCTAGAGATATGTTAGAGGCTGTTTGAGAGGGGGTTTTATGGGGGATCCACTCCTTTCACTGTGGAGATGGCGTGTACACAATTAATTTAAGTTTGGTTCACTGTGGAGCTGTAGAGAAGAATGTCCTGGTTTCGTTCCAATTTTGAGTTCAAAATTGAACTCTCATAAAGGGAATAAGAGGAAGAAGATGGTTGGCTTGAGCTTAGGAATGCTTGGCGAGACTCTGGTGAGATTTTGGCAGAGTTTCCCCTAGGACAAGGATTTTGGTTAGTTTGGTTAGATCTCCTTTGTCCATGGAGGGGGCTGATTAAATAGAAGGGCTTGGGCTGGCCACCAGGGCCAATTGATGGGTGCAAAGAGCTGCTTAGGTGGAGGGCTGAGGAGCTTTAAAGAATAATTAAGACGAGTTGGCCTCTATGGTTGAAATTAGATATGATTTAGGGGTGTTGGCTCATGGTTTCAGCATTTTCCAACCACTAGGCTAGCCGGCTAGGCCAAGGGAGGTTATCAGATGGTCAAGTGAGCCAGTGGGAGGTTTAATTATGATTTTCCCCTAATGGTTAGTGATGATGGTAAAGTATTTTGAAATAAGGCCCAAATATGGTTAAGATCCTCTAATTTAAATATCCATTGGTTTGTGGCCTCACTTAGACGGTTTAGGTGGGTTTAGCCTGGTCAATAGAGTGTTCTTAGTGGCTGTGATGAGATTAATTTGGTGACTTTGGCATGGCTAAGTCAATTATGGCTAAGTCAATTTCTAAGTCAATTTTGGTGAAGGAGTTCAATTTGGGTCAAAATGGCTAGAAGTTGGGTTTGGGTTGGGCTAGCCAAGACATTGAGCTCAATTGATTGATCAATTAGGTGTAGATGATTGTCATGAGTAGTTTAGAAAGGATTTGAAGTAATTTTGAATTTGTTTGGAGGTTCAATTTTAAGGATTTTGGGCATTTGGACAATTGGGGGTGTTGGGTTAGACTTGGGTTTAGGTTAGGCTAAGGTTGGGTTAGGTCTAAATTGATGGTTCAAAATGGTCTAGGGGAATGTCATAAAGAGTTTTCAACATAAATTGGGTGTCAATTTTGGGGTTAGGACATTCAATGTGGTGGAATTTGGAGACAGCCAATTTGGGGCAAATTTGGGGATTTTGAATGTGAGTTCAAACTGAGTTAAATTAAGGCTTGAACAAGGCCAATTGAAGGTCCAATTTGATGTTTAGGATTTTTAGGAAGAATTTAGGGTTCAATTTGGGGCAATTGAGTGGATCATAGGGTTCAATTAGGTGAGATTTAAGTCATAGGGTCAAAATTGGGGGTTTAATTTGGATCAAAATTGAGCTGAAAGCATGGGTCAATTAGGCTTGGATTTGGTTTTAATTGATTACATGAAAGATTAATTTGAGTTTAGAATTGAAATAGACAAAAATGAGGTGAAATTGAGTGACATTTGGGGTGAATTTGAAGAAATTGGGCCTTTAGGGGCATTTTGGGGTTTTGGTCAAAATGGTCAAATTGGGTTCAATTGAAGGGTTCAAATAGATTTTTGAGACATTTTAAATGATTTTGAGGCTTTTGGGAAAATTTGAGCCACCAAGAGTATTCTTGCAATTTTGGCAAATTTTGAGGGTATTTTGGTAATTTTGGAATTTTTGGGATGTTTTGGGCAATGTTGGTAAGTTCAAATGGTTTGAAATGACTTTTGAAAAAACTTGGGTATTTTGGGTGACATTGGGAACTTTGGTCAAATTTGGTGTTTGGAGGTGTTTAGGTAATTTTAGTGGATTTCGGGGCAAAAGGTCAAGTTTGATATTTTGGTAGAATTAGGGTATCAATCACCTTATATGAGCTATGGACCAATGAAATCACCATTTAGGTCCTCTATGTACTAGTCTTAGCTAAGCGCTAGCCTAGAGCCAGTAGGTTTAGGGGACCATCTAAATGAGTTTCCCCAAAGATCAAGGGATCAAAGTCAACAAAATTGGGTTTTAGGGTTGTTAGTGAAAGTGGGTTCAAGTGAGTGAACTAGCTCCAGACCAACACCTAGGGTCAATCATAAGGCCAAGTAGTCCTATGAGAACTCTCCTTGAGCTTCCTCTATAGTGGCTCCACCTACAAAGTGCTAGAGCCTAGGACCAGTAGATGGAACTCAAAGTTGAGCACAGAAGAGTTTAGAGTTTCTAAAGGTGAGGGTTCCTTTCCTAGTTTTTTAGGAATAGTCAATAGGAAAGTCCTATGGCTAGACCTTAGGCTACTAAAGATGGAAAACTAAACCTCAACCAAAAGTGATGTCAACATGCAAACTTAGTGATTTTACTTTAAATTTCTTTTGTTATATTTTAATTTCACTTGGTTGTTTGAATTTTGTTGAAATTGATTTGGTTTGATTTTAACTTTATAATGATTAAATTTTAATTTCAAGCCCATAATTTTCTTGATTTCAATTTTGAGATTTTGAATATGAGATTTTGATATTTTTCGACTTTAATTTTAATTTGTTATTCTTGTTTCTAACTGATAGTTTTCACTTTATCTTCTTTATATTAGAAGGTAAACTCTTTTATGGACCATGATAAGCCTCAAACCCAATGTCATTTATATGAGCTAAGGAAAGATTTATCCAAGAAATTTTGAAGGAGAATGCAAAGTGAGAGGCCAAATGAAGACCTAAGTCTCTAGGGTCAAAGGGTTGCTTAAGGCATTTCCAAGTATGTAGGAACTCAACTTAAGTGTCAATGACTTGCCTTTAATCGACTCAACCAAAGGTTAAGGTTTTGAGCTCAAGTACATTAAATAATAAAGATTAATGAGATGTTTGAAATTCTATTTTTGTGTTGGTTCTTTCACTAGTCTCTTAAGAGAGCCACCAAGATAAACTTATGACTATATCTTAAGTGCTAGAGAGGATAGTAAGATATATATCTTACAAAAATGAGGTCAACAGAGCACATTAAACCAAAAATAGTATGAATATTGGATAAGCACATTAAACCACAACTTCATGATTTTTGGTAAGGCAAATTAAACTACAAATTGCATAATTTTTGGTAGGACACATTAAACAACAACTTTCATAATTTTTGGTAACACACATTAAATCACAACTTGCATGGTTTTTAAAGGACACATTAAACCATAACTTGCATGATTTTTGGATAAGCAACATAAGCTCACTAACATATTGCATTTTAAACAAGGAAATAAACATATTCACATAAATATATTGTCATGGTATTTTGGAAAGAACATAAACATTGCATAGCATCTTCCATAAAGCCTCATAAGCAGCCTAAACATGAGTTGTTTTTAAGAGATTTGCATGCCAAATGAAAAAGAACTTAAGCACATGATTCCTAAGTATGTATCCTTTATTATAGAAATATTTAAATAACATAAACATGTGAATAATTCCTTAATTACAACCCACTTAATTAAACTAAACATAGCCAAACAGGTGATTAATCAAGCTAGAAGGAGTGTGGGATGAAGGTGGTCTTCTGTCAAGGTAAGGAGGACAAGATGACTTATGATTAGGGTTTCAGCCTTTGGTAAGACACATTAAATCACAACTTGCATGATTTTCAAAGGACACATTAAACCACAACTTGCATGATTTTTGGATAAGCAATATAAGCTCACTAACATATGCCATTTTACACAAGAACTTAAACATATTCACATAAATATATTGTCATGGGAATTTGGAAAGAACATAGACATATGCATAGAATCTTCCATAAAGCCTCATAAATAGCCTAAACATGAGTTTTTATTAAAGGATTTCCATGCCAAAAGAAAGAGAACTTAAGCAAATGATTCCTAGGTATGTATTTTTTATTATAACTGTATTTAAATAACATAAACAAGCGAATAATTCCTTAATTAAAAACAACTTTATGAAACAAAACATAGTCCAAATAGGTAATTAATCAAGCCAGAAGGAGGGTGGGATGAAAGTGATCTTCTGTCAAGGTAATAAGGAGGACAAGATGACTTACTTTTAGGGTTTCAGCCTTAGGAAGTAAAGGAAAATAAGATGAAGGATAGTGGTAGTGGTCGATCATGATAGAAAGATTGAAGAGTGTGTGTGTGTCTGTCCATGAGCCCATGGTGTGTTTTTGGCCAAGTGAAGAAAAGAAAAAGAGATGAAGAGAAGTGATATTTGTTTTTCCATAGTAAAAAAAGAAAGAGGAGGGGAGAATGTTTATGTTATTGGCCTAAGGAAGAAACAGAGAGAGAGCGAGGGTGTGTTTTTTATCTTTTCAGCCTAAGGAAGAAGAAAAAGAGAAGTGGAGAAGGGATAGGTGATCCCGACACAATGCTTATGCACAGTATATCAATAGTTCTGATGATAATTTTCACTTATATTTTCTTTTTTTATAAAAAACCAAAAACTTGATCCTGAAGAAAAATAAGAATTTAAATTTTTAATCTATATATATTTATATTGAGATACTACGCAAGTATATGTATCGTTATCAAGTAATATAGGATTTTTTTATTAAGACTTGAATATCGAACCCACAGGGAAGATTATGCAATATGCACTTTTTAAAAAGTTTTTCTATTTTTAAAAAGATAATTACTTAAACTAAAAATGATTTTTGTAGGAATTTAAAATTTAAATATTTTTGTATTTTTGATATTTTAACGAAACAGTAAAAAGATAATTAAAGTTTTTGTAGAAGAAAAGTATTTTATTTGAAAATATCTTTTTCTTATCATGAATTAATAATAAGTATAGGAATTCTATTGTGGAAGTATGTAAATTTTGTTGTGCCAAATAGGAGCAATAATATTCTTTACCCTTACTAGAGATGCTATAAAGAACATTAGTTAATTTAAAATTTGAATAGCTCTGGAGACCGGCTAGGCAGGGAAGATACTTGCTCTCACTCTAGAGTTCCCTCGATTCCCTCCACTTGGGGGCTAACATTCTCGTATCATAACCTAAAACAATAAACCAAGTTGGGGGCTTTAACCTGTCACTTTAAAGTCCTCTAACTCTACACCCATCAATGAATATTTCCCTATTTATTTGCACTCAATCATATGAACTACATTCTCATTCATACAACCTCATGT
>NW_018253730.1:182399-183842 GCF_001263595.1 Phalaenopsis equestris | reverse complement strand
CAAATCAAGAAGTAAATGAAGTGCATGGATTTAAATCATCACAACTTCTTCCAACATTAAAGATCAATACTCTCCACAACTTCCATCCAAAACTTAATTACTTATCATTTTAAGAAGAATGATAAAGAAAACTACTCAAAATCCATGGAGGAAAGAAAACCACACTTTAGTTTAAAAGAAAAAAAATCATTGTCAACCCAACAATAAGTCTCAATTAAAACCAAAAGTAGTCTAAAACAAAAAGATAAAAACTTATCTCAAGTCCTCCACCAAACTCTTGAAGTTACTTTGAATCTCTTCTCTTTTACAATCGCTCAAAATAAAATAATAAAAAGGATAAAGTAAATAAAAAGTCGTTCCTGAAAATCTCTCCGAACTAGCTCCCCAGAGAAGAACTTTCAAAACTTGCCAATATTTTCAAGACTCTTTTCTAAGACCTCTCTTCTTTCTTTTATAATTTTCCAAGAGGTTCCTTGGGATCTCTTCAAAATGTACCTTGATTCAATGTATTTGCCAAAAAACACATCTTTTTATGATAATTTTTGTCCATGGTGGTTACAATCACCTATTAAACCAATGGGTGCCTCAAAAACCTCTTCGAAATTTATGGAAACTGATTTTACTCGTCTAGTAACTGGAACTGACGCTTAAGCGCACGGTCTCAACGCTCAGGCTTGACCTTCTCTATTTAACCAGCGCTTAAGCGTTGGATCTGGCGCTTAGGCGCCAAAACTCTTTTGCACAATTTTTCACCTTTTTGCTCCAAATTTGATCCTTTTTCACTCCTTTAAGCATTTTTTCATTGTTACTTGTATCTGAAAGAAAAACACAAAAATGTCTTCTATTAAAGCGTGATATCTCAAAAATAGGTATAAAAATGTGTCTAAAAGCACTATATATTTTGGGTGTATCAAAATCCCCCAAATTTAAAATGTTACTTGTCCTCAAGTGACACTTCAATCTTTAAAAACAAAATATTTATTATATGTACATGAGTTTTTTTAGGATTTACTAAAATTTAGACTTAGAAATATAGTAGTCCAATTTAGAAAAAATAATTAGTAAATGAGACCAACTTAAAGTTTGAAAATTTTTAATGTTAATAACTATAAAAATATGAGTTTCTATCTAATTCAGAAACATTGTGAGTTCTCTAAATTTAGATTTTACTTCTTTTATTTTCTCTACTTAAAAATTTTTATTAAAAATAATTTTACTTACTATATTATATTTATAAGCTTAAGATTTTTATCAAGTCTTATACTTTAAAAAGATCAAAGGTAGGACCAATGTTTGATTAGGGACTAATCCTCGTGCTTCTCCTCCCTTACATTTCTTTTCTTTTTTTTTTTTTTTCTTTTTTTTTTTTTTTTTTTTTTATTTTTTTTCTTCTTGTGGTGGGAGGAAAAAATGGGGTTTTCAATGGCTTTTTCTCTTTTTCTC
>NW_018253730.1:152512-182283 GCF_001263595.1 Phalaenopsis equestris | reverse complement strand
ACTAAATTTTCTTACTCATTTCTAAAATCAAATTTTACTTCCCTAATATAACTTCATATACATAATCAATTTTTCTTTTAAAATCAAATTCACTTGTAGTACATATGAGAACAAATAAAACTCTAGTTTTGAAAGTATTTTTTATCCCCACAAACTTAAATTTTTAACAGATAAAATAGTTTAGCATTAGATATACATAAGCATGAATGAAAATTTAAAAATATCATGCTAACAAGAATTTTAAATCATAATTATACAAGTATAAAATAAAAGACAGGAGTAAAATTAATTTTTGATCAAATTTTCTATCTTTTCATTTTAGTTTAACATGTAGAGATTCAATAGACTTCTAAACAGTGGGTATAAAAGCAAACAACACCTAACATGATAAAAGAAAAATACAGGGTAGCAGTTTCTGAATTTCAAGTTTAATATCTAAGCTAGCAAGATTTTCTACTTTACAACAAAGATGAAATTAAGTTAAGTTCTAAACTAACTAAATCACAGTACTAAACACAAAACAACTGTTACTACCCTAAAATTTTAAAAACGATATACTATCTAACTCAATAAACACAACAACAGCAGAACATAAAAATTCAAAACACAACATAAAACATAGTCAATAACAACACACACATGCAAATCACATGCAAATGTAGCAGCTTAAATGTAGCAGCTTAGACCAGATAGTTCATATCATATTACAATCATAAAATGATTCTCTCAGCTCTTATCTTCATCCTTATAATCACCGTAGTACCATTTTTCTGCCGGCTCATAATTAGGATATCGAGGATAAGGAGAAAATTTCACTCCTGTTCACCTCTAATCAGGCTTTCCAAAGATGAGTGGAATTTCTCTTCATAATCACTCTTCCTTCTATTATAACTATTAGTATGATCTACAAAATGCTCTAAACTTTGTACCTTATCAGTGGCAAAATTGATATTATCCATCATCTTCTGTAATAACTCATCCTGAGTCTTAGTAGAATCACCTCTAGATGTAGAAGCACGTAAGCACGTGAAGTAGATGGTCTGGTAGATGGTCTGGATGAAGATGCAACAGAGGTAGATGCAGCAGACGTCTCTAATCCATAGCTCCTAGAAAATCTTCCTCTTCAATCAAAAATTGAATGCTCATAATAAGTCTTCACATTCACCTTCGTGATGGGCTTTAGAGGTAACAAAATTCCTCCCAACTATCATACTTTACTCCAGCCTGCTCGCATAAAGAAAATATCAAGGAAGCAAATCCCATATCTGCATAGTAGCAGCAGCAGCTGAACTGATGATAGTCTGATAGATCAAAGCCCCTATGTTGATGGGCTTTCCCTCCTGAATACAATAATTCAACGTTTCTCTCTCTCTCTGGTCACTTCACTGAGATGATTGGTCAGAAGCAGACTAGCAGAAATGAAATAGTGTCAGGCCTTTGAAGGTGCACATAAATTTGAAGTTGGTAAATTTACTCTCCTCTCATTGGTAATCTTCCAAAGTCCTCTCCCAATAGTCAAATATGATATAATCTCGTCTAACTCCGCTTCAGTAGGACTATAATTCGCATAAAAACTTAAAGTCTCTGGTGGTAAATGGTAAAGAAAGTTCATTACCTCTGGAGTAAAAGGTACCAACTTCCCTCTAACCATAACTCAATCGTCCTCAGCCTCTGAGAGATTTGCATAAAACACCCTTACAACACAAATCACTGTGACAACAGAGAAATAACAGAACTATTTTCACTATCGGCGGACTATCAGGTCTTCCACTTCTCCACTTGGACTCTTAAAACATCGCTTCTGAATCAATTTTTGTGACTGTAGAACGTCACTATATCGATCCTGAGCTTTTAAACTGACAAATTTGCTCGAATCAAATGGGATCTTTCCTCTGCTCCTTTTCATTCTTGGTGTCATTCTATAAATTTGATAAATTCCAAAAATAACTTTAAAAATCAAGTTTAAATCACTAAACTAAACTTTCAAAAGCACTAACTAAACTTCCCAAGCAATTTCCATAGACTTCTCTCCACTTTTCTCATGAATAGTAAATTTTTGAAATCTTCCAAATGTGCTTAAAATATATAGTGAAAATCCAAAATTTTTGCATAAAAGTAAAGCTCTTACCTCAAGGAACTTGGATCTAGCAAGTCTCACTCGATTCCACCGAGAAATCGCCAAATTTCACTTGCCCTAGCCCTCAAAATCACAAACTCGAGTTGGGGAAGACGATAGGACGTGTTAAAAATGGTATTTTCGGACTTAAAATTTAATTTTAACCATTCATTAACTGGTTTTTGTGAACCGGCGCTTAAGCGTGGGTAAGTGGCGCTTAGGCTCCTGCCTCTCGGGTCTGCTCCTGCTTAAGCGCGAGATGTGGCTCTTAGGCGCCAGTGCACAATTTTCAAAATTTTTAATTTTAAGTAAAATGCATTGTTAGCCTAAGTAAACCACCCTTAAATGGTCTCATAGCACTTAAATGACTATTTTTACTTCCTATAACTCCCTTCTCTCTCAAAATTCTCCATAATAATTAATTCAATTTGAGGCTAAAAATAACACAAATTTTCACAAAAACAAACTTATATAAATTCACAAACAAGTAGAAACACATTTAACACTTAGTTCTCTCTCCAAATAGTTTTGGATGAGAAAATTTTCCTAAGTACAAAACACTTAACACACATTTATAATTAAACACATAAGTGGCACGAACACTAAACGGAAGACGTAAACACTAACACAAACACACTTAAAAACATGACCAAAACATGACCCCAAACACACAATTACTAACACTTAACTTAATGCCACTCTTCATTAGAAGGAACAATATCTTTTCTCATAGTAGTCTCTCCAGGAATATAGAGTTGATAAAACAGATAGTGGTGATGAGCTCTAATACTATCATCTTCGATCCACTTTTGCTTAAGGCACATCGCCTTATCCGCATCCTCTATATAACTGGTATGGATGAATTGCATCCTAAGTTGCCACCCTATATGTTCTAGATGAGCATGCAATTCAAGCACCTTAGTCACTAATATAGACATAGTATTCTCCATCATGTTGATCTTCTCTGATATCCCTTCAATACTAACGACTAAGAAACCGTTATACATCTCTTGTGCACTTTGACTAATGAACTTCTTCCTTCTTCTTTAAATCCATCTCCCATGAAAACATTTTCTCTAAATCTCTCTTTTTCTTAGACTTTTAGGGCTAAAATAATCCGGGGTGAAATTCCTTCACAAACCCTTTCTATTTATAGGCCTAATTCCCCCTCATAACTTCTAGGCACGACTAGAAACTGCCAAGGCACGTTTATTCCAACTAAATTCCAGTTACACCTTCTAGAAATCAAAATTTGCACATGTGATTAAATTGCCGCGCTTAAGGGTAGGATTTGGCACTTAAGCGCCAGTGCACATTTTTGCACCAATCAACTTAACGTCCAAATTCTCATTCTAACATGTCTATGTCACTAAATAAAGTCTAAAAATCATTACTAGCACATAATAAACTCAAAAAAACTACCCCAAAATTTTTAATCAGACTCAAACCAACAATCAAAGAAAAAACACACCGATAACTATGGGTTGACAAAGAGCTTGGTTTTACGTCGTTAGCTCAACATAACCAGTGCTCATTCTGGTTGACCCAACATCATTCCATCATTATATTTATGCTGATCCCCTATATAATAAGGTTTCAGTTTATATCCATTCACTTTAAAAATTTTCTCAGAATTAGGATCTCTAATATCCACAGCTCCATAAGGATAAACTTTTATCACAACAAATGGGCTCATCCACTTGAAATAATCCTAACCTTGCATTATATAGCAAAACTTGTTGCCCTCGCTGAAAACTTTTAGTAAGAATCTTTCGATCATGCCACATTTTCATCTTTTCTTTATAAATCTTAGTACTCTCATAAGATTCATTACTTATCTCTTCAAACTAATTTAATTGTAACAATCTTTTCTCACCAGCATCTTTTAAATTTTAGTTGAACTTATAATTGAACTCTTATGCTTTATGCTCAAGTTCAATTGGTAAGTGACAAGCTTTCTCAAATATTAGCCTATATGAGGGCATTATGGGGACATTCTTATAGAAGTTCTATATGCAGTCCTATAAGCCCACAAAGCATAGTCAAGTTTGACTGACCAATCCATTTTTGTTGAATTCACAAATTTTTCCATAATTCTTTTAATTTTCCGATTGGATAATTCAACCAAACCACTTGTCTGAGGATGATAAGCAATAGCAATCCTATGATTTATATGATATTTCTTTACTAACTTCTCAATAATGGCATTTCTGAAATGACTTCCCCTATCAGTAATGATAAACTTCCCCCCCTATCAGTAATGATAACTCTTGGCATCCCAAATCTACAAAATATGTTCATTTTAAAAAATTTTACAACACTTTGAGCATCACATCAAGGTAAAGAAACAACTTCAATCCATTTGGATATATAGTCGACTGCTAACAAAATATATAAATTTCCGAAAGATAGTATAAATGGTCTCATGAAATCTAATTCCCGAATATCAAATATTTCAACTTCTAGCATATAATTGAGGGGCATCTCATTTCTTTTAGTCTCATTTCTTCATCTCATTTCTTTTAGAAATATTACCTACTCTTTGACATCTATCACAAGTTTTGATATAAGCATTAACATCTCTAAGAATTGTAGGATAATAAAATCCAGATTGTAAAATTTTGTATGATGTTTTATCAACACCAAAATGTCCCCCAAAATCAAAATTATGACATTTTTGGATAATTTCATAATTTTCTTCTAATGGTACACATCTTCAAATGATCAGATCCTTTTCTTGTTTATATAAATATGGGTCATCCCAAAAATAAGTCTTAGCTTCTGAAACAAATTTCCTCATTTGTTGGTATGTCATTCCATAGGGTTTAAGATTACTAACAATATAGTTCACAATGTCGGCATACCACGGAACACGTCACTTATTTACAGTGAACAATTTTTTATCTGGAAAATGTTCATTAATTTCTTTTTCAAAATAAAGTGGTTTTTCTAATTCAAACCTGGACAAATGATCAGCAATTTGGTTTTCAGTTCCCTTTTGATGTGCTATTTCAAAATCAAATACTTGTAAAAGAAGAATCCATCTTATAAGTCTCGGTTTAGTATCCTTTTTTTTCATTAAATACTTAATAGTAGAATGATGTGTATGCACTATACAATGAGTTCCAATCAAATATGATTTAAATTTATCAAAGGCATATACTATTACTAATAACTCTTTTTCAGTTGTTGAATAACTAATTTGAGTTTTATTAAGAGTTTTACTAGCATAGTAAATAACTTTGAAAATTGTATAATATCTTTGTCCTAAAACAACTCCAATAGCATAATCACATGCATCACACATAAGTTCAAAAGGTTCTTCCCAATTTGGTGAAACTATAATTGGTGCAGTGATTAATTTTTCTTTTAATAATTTAAAAGCTTTTGGGCATTCCTCATCAAAATTGAAAATTGCATCTTTCTCCAGTAAATGGCATAAAGGCTTAACAACCTTAGAAAAGTCCTTAATATATCGCCTGTAGAATCCAACATGTCCTAAAAAAACTCCTAATTTCTCTTACATTTGTTGGATAAGGTAAATTAGCAATCACTTGAATTTTAGCAGGATCTACTTCCATACCATTTTCTGATATTTGATGACCTAATACAATTCATCCTACTACAATAATTGGGCATTTTTCCCAGTTAAGGACTAAATTTGTTTTTTCACAGCACTTAAGAACTTTAGATAAATGTTCTAAAAATGACTCAAATGAAGTTCCAAAAACTGAAAATTCATCCATAAAGACTTCAATCCCTTTTTCAATTAAAGCATAAAAACTTGCCATCATACATCTTTGAAATGTAGCAGGGGCATTACATAAACCAAAGGGCGTTTTTCTAAAAGCAAAAGTACCATAAGAACTGATAAATGTTGTTTTCTCTTGATCCTCAAGAGATATTTGAATTTGGTGATAACCGGTATATCCATCCAGAAAACAAAAGTATTTTTGTCCAGCTAATCTATCCAGCATTTGATCTAGAAAGGGTAGCATAAAATAATCTTTCTTAATGACAAGATTTAGTTTTCTATAATCAATGCATATTTGCCACCCTGTAAATTTTCTAGTAGGTATTAACTCATTATGCTCATTCACAGTTACAGTTACTCCTCCTTTTTTAGGAACAGAGTGAATTGGACTAAATCAAGCACTATCTAAAATAGGGTAGATAATTCCTACATCTAACCACATTAAAATTTCTTTCTTAACAACCTCTTTCATAACAAGATTTAATCTCCTTTGTGGATCAGCTCTGGGTTTACAGTTTTCTTCCAGATTATTTCTATGCATACAAATTAAAGGAGTGATTCCTTTAATATCAGCAATTGTCCATCCAAAGGCTTTCTTAAAATTTTTTAGAATTTTCATCAGCTTTTCTTCTTCTTCTTTAGTTAACTTTGAGGAAATTATAACAGGTAAAGTAGAGGAATCTCCTAAAAAGTCATATTTTAAATGTTCAAGAAGTAATTTCAACTCAAGCTCTGGAGGTTTTTCAATAGATGGACAAAATGATTTATCTTTGTCTATCGTGTCCAAAATTTCAAAACTCTCTTTAAAATAACTTGAATCTTCCTTAAAAAGGCTTACACATTGATATAATTCCTATTCTTGCTCGTGTTCCAAATCTTTTTCTTCATAAGTAGTCTTGAAATGGCATTCACTCAGATATCTTATAACATACATTCTATAACATTTATCATCTTTACCTTTTGCAGGGTATTTCATTAATTTTGAAATGTTAAAAGTAAAAGTTTGATCATTGACTCACACATCTATCATTGCTCTTCTTGTGACTAGGAAATATCTCCCTAAAATGATAGGTATCTTTTTATCTTCCTCCATATCTAGCATAGTGAAATCAACAGGAAAGATAAATTGATCCACTTTCACTAGGACATCTTCTACAACTCCTTTAGGATATGTTATTTAATGATCTGATAACTGCAGAGTTACGGTAGTAGGGGCTATTTCTCTTAATCCCAATCTTTTAAATATTGATAATTGCATAAGGTTAATGCTTGCACCTAAATCACATAAAGCTTTCCCATAAAATCTGTCTCCTATTACACATGGAATTGTAAAGCTACCAGGATCTTTAAGCTTTTCAGGAAGTTTCTTCTGAATTATAGGACTGTACTTCTTACTAAGTGTAACAGTCTCATTATCTTCAAACTTCCTTTTCCTGTTGAGAATATCTTTCATAAACTTTACATAGCTTGGCATTTGTTCTAAGGCTTCAGTAAATGAAATATTGATTGTAAGCTTCTTAAATATTTCCAAAAATTTTGAAAATTGCTTATCCAACTTCTGTTGTCGAAGTCTCTGAGGAAATGGAGGTGGTGATTTTTCTAAATCAATTTTCGGTGGAGAAATAGGTAGTTCAGAATCTTTTGGAGCGTCCTCTTTTGATTCTCCAATTTCTTCTCTCTCTACTTCAATCTCTTTTTGAACCCTACCTTCCAACTCTCTTTCTCTTTTAAGTTGTATGGCTTTAACTTGCTCTTTATTCTGGTCTTTTGGATTTGATTCAGTATTATCAATTACTTAATGAAGTTGCGATTTGCCCAAGTTAATTCTCAATATTTCTAATTATGGCTCCTTGACTTTGTAACTGATTACCCATTTATAACACCACTTCTTCTATGGATAACTTCTTATCCTTAAATTTTGTATTATTGTTGATACCTAGAGGATAAGTAGATCTATAATTATTATTCCCTTGGTTGTTCCAGTTTCCCAATGGCTTTACTTGGTTGTTCCCCCATTGCTGATTATTACCACCCAAATTGTTATTCCAGCTAAAGTTGGGATGGTTTTTCCAACCTGGGTTATAATAATTGGAATATGGGTTATTTTACTTATTATTTATGACATTCAAATTTTTTAATGATGCTTGAGAATCTAACATTTAGCCTACTGAATTCTCTTCAATCATTGAAATTTGTTGAGAAAAATTCATTCCAAATTGATCTAACTTCCTTCAAATTGTAGCAACTTGATTTTCTAACATAGTAAATGCATTAGTTTCATGAATATTGGCTACTTTATTTGGATTTACCCTCTCAGAAGGCCATTGAAAATTTTTGATAGTCATCTATTCTATTAAAGCATAAGCATCATGAAATGGTTTTGACATCAATGAACCACCACAGCGGCATCAATAATAGATCTAAGAGAACCAATTAATCTATTATAAAAGGTTTGAATTATTAACCAATCTGGTATAGCATGGTGTGGACACTTTATTAAGAGTTCCTTAAATCGTTCCCATGCTTCATAAATAGATTCCCCTTCAAACTGATTAAAAGATGTAATATCATTTCTAAGCTTTGCAGCTTTTGATGGTGGAAAATATTTAGCAAGAAATTTTTTTGCTAAATCACCCCATATTCTGATAGATCCAGGTGCTAACGAATTCAACCAAATCTTAGCTTTATCTCTCAGTGAGAAAGAAAATAACCTAAGTCTTATGACATCATCTGAAACACCATCATATTTAAATGTAGCACACAATTCTAGAAAATTTGTAAGATGTAAATTTGGAACTTTAGTTGGTGATCCCCCAAATTGATTATTTGATACCATTTAGATAATTAGCCACTATAGTAAGTTTTTGAATACTATAAGGAAGTTCATCTACAGTAGGGTTGGCATAATCTCTTTGGCATAATCTCTTAATGGTCTTAACTCTTGATGAATTTCAACATTTTGATTATTTGGTTTTCCATTTTTGTAATTTTTTTGGATTTTTAAAGGTTTTTAATTTTTTTTGTTTTCCTGATTTTTCTAATTGTTCTTTCTAATTCAGAATCGTAGGGCACTAGACCTTCAGAACCTGAACTACGCAAACACTAACATAAAATAAAATAAAATAAAACATACAAAATAAGATACAATATTTGAAGTTTAAATAAGACTTTCTAAAAATAGAAATTTACTTAGTTTTTTTCCCCAGCAACGGCGCCAAAAATTTGATCCCGACTCAATGCTTATGCACAGTATAACAATAGTTCTGATGGTTTTTTTTACTTATATTTACTTATCTTGCAACAAAACCAAAAACTTAATTCTGAGGAAAAATAAGAATTTAACTTTTTAATTTTTATATATTTATATTGGGATACTACGCAAGTATACGTATCGTTATCGAATAATATATGACTTTTTGATTAAGACCTGAATATCGAACCCACAACGAAGATTATGCAATATGTACTTTTTAGAAATTTTTTCTATTTTTAAAAAGATAATTATGAAATTTTTAAAAAGATTATGAAATTTTTTCTATTTTTAAAATTTAAATATTTTTGGTATTTTTTATTTTTTAACGAAACAGAAAAAATATAACTAAAGTTTTTGTAGAAGAAAAGTACTTAACATAAAAATCTCTTTCTTCTTATCATGAATCAATAACAAGTATAGGAATTCTATTGTGAATATATGCAAATTGTGTTGTGCCACATAGAAGCAATAAAATTCTTTACCCTTACTAGAGATGATATAAAGAACATTAGCTAATTTAAAGTTTGAATAGTTCTAAAGAACAAATAGGTAGGGAAGATACTAGCTCTCACTCTTGAGTTCCCTCGACTCCCTCTACCTGTGGACTAACATTCTTGTATCAGAACCTAAAATAATAAACCAAGTTATGGGCTTTAACCTGTCACTTTAAAGTTCTCTAACTCTACACCCATCAATGAATATGTCCTTATTTATTTGCACTCAATCATATGAACTACATTCTCATTCATACAACCTCATGTGATTCTTTCCAAATGTTGACTGAGACAATACCAGCCCGGTTCTTACATGTTCTCACAAAAAATTTTAACATCTGGATTGGCCAAATCAAGAAGTAACTGAAGTGCATGGATTTATATCATCACAACTTCATCCATCATTGAAGATCAATACATTCCACAACCTCCGTCCAAAACTTAATTACTTATCATTTTAAGAAGAAAGATAAGGAAAACTACTAAGAATCCATGGAGAAAGCAAAATCACACTTTAATTTAAAAGAAGAAATCAGTGTCAAACCAACAACAAGTCACAATTAACAAAAGTAGTCTAAAACAAAAAAAATAAAAACTTAACTCAAGTCCTCCACCAAACTTTTAAAGTTTCTTTGAATCTCTTCTCTTTTACAATCACTCAAAATAAAATAATAAAAAGGATAAAGTAAATAAAAAGTGGATCCTAAAAATCTCTCCGAACTAACTCCCCAGAGAAGAACTTTCAAAACTTGCCAATATTTTTAGAACTCTTTTCTAAGTCCTCTCTTCTTTCTTTTATAGTTTTCAAAGAGGTACCTTGGGATATCTTCAAAATGTGTCTTGATTCGATGTATTTGCCCAAGAGACACATCCTTTCATGATAATTTTCGTCCATGGTGGTTACAACCACATATTAAGCTAATGGGTGCCTCAAAAACCTCTTCAAAATTCGTGAAAATTGATTTTACTTGTCTAGTAACTGCCACTGGCGCTTAAGCGCGGGGTTTCGGTGCTCAGGCGTGACTTTCTCTGTTTAACCTGCTCTTAAGCGCCAGATCTGGTGTTTAGGCGCCAAAACTTTTTTGCACAATTTTTCACCTTTTTACTCCACATTTGATCCTTTTTCATTCCTTTAAGCATTTTTTTCCATATTTACTTGTATCTGTAAGAAAAACACAAAAATACCTTCCATTAAAGCGTAATGTCTCAAAAATAGGTATAAAAACGTGTCTAAAAATACTATATATTTTAGGTATATCAATAGGATATTAGGCCATCCAATGAGGGAGAAGCTTGAGGTTTAAGACTAGGTAAAAAGTAGTATTACAACGGAGAAGATTAGGGCTTTTGGTCTAGAAAAAAATAGAAAAAGGGGAAGAAGATTAGGGTTTTTGTGTTGGGAAAAAAAGAG
The DNA here is from genome assembly GCF_001263595.1 of Phalaenopsis equestris. Lineage (NCBI taxonomy): Eukaryota > Viridiplantae > Streptophyta > Magnoliopsida > Asparagales > Orchidaceae > Phalaenopsis > Phalaenopsis equestris. The sequence goes on along the minus strand of NW_018253730.1, from coordinate 171,255 downwards.
GTTGGGAGAGAGAAAGGGGTGTTTCTTGGCCATGGTAAGAAGAATAAGAGGAAAAAGAGGTGGCCACACTTGCAAAAAATTCTATGTTTTTTAATTTACTTGAAGAACAAAAGAAATAAAAAGAAAGGAGGAGTACAACATGGTTGAATGAAGTATATGCCCTTTGATTCCTTTGGTTGAATAAAGTGTAAGTCCCTTTGATTAACTTGGAGAAGAGAGGGGAAGAGGATGAGGGGGATTCAACTATGGAAGGAAGAAGAAAAAAAAGAAGAGGAGAAGAATGAGATGGTTTGTTAAGGGAGATAAAGAGAGTGAACAAGAGACAAAGAGAGAGAAAACTGGCCCAAGTGAAGGAGATAGGGGAAAATTGCATGAGGGACTTGCTTTAAATTATTTAATATTGAAATTAAAAATAGATGGGAAGAATAATTTTTGGTCAAAAGGAGAGAAAGAAGTGGGAATAAGAGGGACATTCAAATTAGAGAGATGGGATAGTAATGGGGGGTTCGGAAAAAAAATTAATATGGGCTCATTCGGTTCATATAGATTAGGTGAACACAGCGGCAATGCTACATTTTGTTAACTTGGTCTCTATCTCAATGAATTTGAAGTTAAAGGGCCCACCAAATGAGAGAAAATAAAATCAATTTTAATTGATTAAATTTAAGGTTTTCTGCTAAAAATTACTTTTATTTGACTTTGATGCTTATTTAGGTCCAACTTAAAGTGCCATTTTGATTATTAATATGATTATTGTTATGATTATTATTATGATTATCCTTATTATCCTCCAAATTATCGTAGTTTTGATGGACCCACAAACAAAGTCTGATTTTAGAATAGAAGAGTTAATTTGAAAGGTTTTGACGATCTATACACATCGCATGCTTCATTTTGAAAAGTAATGCTCTGATGAAGAAAATTTATGTAGGACTACTTTTCATGCATGAAATCCTAAAGCAAAAAACATTTTATGCAAAAACTATGTCTGATCGTCACCAAACCTGTTTGTATGTTTCTCATATGTAATAATGAATATCATACAACATTTAGAATGAAAATTCAAGATCTACGATTTTCTGCAGAGAAAATGATAGATTTAGGATGCAATGAATTAAAGCTACTTTTAATTCAATTTTAAGGTTTGATTGAAGTTTGTTATATCCTTATTATAATTTAGTTTATTTCATTTTTTGTTTATTTAAATTTTAGTTTTAGATTTGAATTAGAGCTTGGTTAAATTTTAGTTTAAGTGGGGCTCAATTCTCGGCTGATCTAGGTTCAGTTCAGTCATCTAGTAACACGAGAAATGAATTCTAGGTTATGATTGGATAAAAGTCGAAAATAAAATTTTACCAAAAAGAGAGGTCAAAAATATTAAAATCTGAATAGAAAAGAATAAATATGTTTCATTTATGATGTAAAATAACACCAGGTATTGTAAGTGTTGGAACTTAAATTGAATTAAGCATGGTGGAATGCATCGTCATTACTTATTTGCCAACTACATCCTTCCCCTCTAATTTTTTTTTTTCATTTTTATTAATCATGATAATTTTAATAACTAAATAATGGGATGTTAAGTAGAAATAATTTTTTAGTTTTGGAATAAACTATTACTTAGGAGAGTATCTTTCTTTTTGTATTATTGCTTTGTGGCCTAATTTGGTCATGCTTTAGTATGAATATTATTAGATTTGTAAGTACTTTTTAAATCTCTTAACATCCTATTAAAACCACTCTGACAGAACTCTCTACCATTTAGGTAACAAATAATCCTAAACTGCTACAACTCGAGCCATCAAACCCATTAAAAAATCTTACTTACAACTTGCAGCCAAGCCTAGTTGGAAAGCTACATAGTCTAGTTATCTACACAAACTACAAGGATTTATGCCCCACTAAACTCTACCAAATACTTTAAATCTAAAGTTCACATCCTAAAAAAATCTCATTACCTTAAATTTCTCTCATTTAAACCATTTAATACAATTTCTTTATGAAGTTCTCCAAATATTGTCCAAAGTAGCATGATTTGGAGTAGTCTTGGTCATCTTTTGAACAAATATTTTTTATAGCCTAGCCATCATACCAAATACTTCAATCATAATTTAACATCTTCATGTAGATTTCTTTCTAAGTTCCAGTCATTTACACAACTTAATATCGATTTCCAAAATTATCTTCCCAATTAGCCCAAGCTATACCAAGCTAAGCTATTTTTTTGTATTTCTTCCATTAGACCTTTCTTAAAACCTCACTTGTCTCTCCAAATAATCAAAACCATATCTTCAACTATTAAATTAACAATTCTTAGAATTTGCCCATTAATTATACCAAAAAATAAAAGGGTATCACGCTACCATTAGTTCAATTACATTAATTTACATTCTTTCACTTTCACTACACTCATCCTCAATATTTCTATCATGATTCCTACAAGAAATACTTAACATTTTTATTATGCCTAAATTTCACATAAGCAATTCACTCACTCTATCACTCACACTCCCCCTCTCTCTCATGCACATTCACACACACACTTATGAGTAATCATTTATCAAAATAATAAATAAAATATCCATAGTCTCTTTATTGTGTGGTATTTCATTGCTAGCTTTTATTAATTAGGAGGCATATTTTAAAGCATTATTTTGTTGAGTGGTAAATTATGAGAGTGGGAGAAAAGCCAATGATTTTAATGAAATTCAATATTTGTGAAGTAGCCCTTTTTCTGTCAACCCAACAAAACTTCTTTCTCTAAATTAGTAGAGATGTCTGACTGTAGAAAAACTGCTAACTAATGGTCTTGATAACATGATTATAGCTGCATTAATTTTTAAGCTGACAAACAGCACTGACTGTTTTAGTCATGAATCTACACATAAGAGAGAAAGGAGGTCTTTACAAGGGTATCATAGGAATGGGACCATTTACGAGTCCCCATCAATAATTACTAATTTCGTAATTATTTTTAGAAAAGATTCTGGAATAGTCATACTTAGGATGGAGTTAAGTGAACCTACTGCATCAAGTCATTAACTTCATAGTAATAATGTATAAGCATCACTCAGCATTAAAGTTGCCTCCATGACCAGCAAAGCCCTTTTACTCTCATGCCCTCATAATCACCTACATCTATAAATTTTGGGAAAGCCAATAAATACGGGCCAGCTACAGTAATTCTTCTGTGGAGAAAATTCTCTGAAAAAATATTCGGTCCGGCGCGAGACTGTCGCCCAGGATAGATGTATTGTAGTCTACCATCGGTGCAGTGATGCAATTGCTCTGATGCCATAAAACAGCAGGAAAGTAAGATGACGAAGTTGGAATGCTATTTAGAACATACAGATAGAAAACCTGTAAAAGCTGTCGATCGAAGAATGGTCCATGCCTTCATCTTTCAAATTTCTGGTCTCAAACATACAGTCTGTCGTCAATACCTCTCTATCCACAGATGATTATCCAATATGGAAGTCCCAAATGTCAAAGATAATTAACGCCTATGGATTCGTTGGATTCATCGAAAGATCCACTTGTAAACATCCAGCTTCGTCACTGATGAAGCCGGAATACCAACCTCCTCACACAGCCTTCGTCACTGATGAAGCCGGAATATCAACCTCGAACCCAGCTTACATTACTTGGATTCTAATTGACCAGAAAGCTGCAGCGATCTTGTCTACAATCTCCACCATGATTCTACCCTATGTCATCAATCTGGACAGCTGCTATGAAATTTGGTAAGCACTAGAGAAACGACTACAAGCTACTAACAGATCAAAGATGATCCAACTTAAAAATGAACTTTATAATGTGTCAATTAGGAATCAAACGATGACAGTATTTGACACAAATCAAAGTGCCTTGGACAATATAGCTGCAGAGGGGAAGATGTCATGCTCTACATTCTCAAGGGTCTACCTCCATCTTACCAAGCTTTTAAAACTGCCATCAGAACTTCTCCTCTACCTATAAGCCTTAAAGACCTGTATTCCCTCCTTCACAGCGAAAAAATCAATATCTCCACCGAAAACCAAACAAAACCCACTCAACCTGATAGTCACGCAGCATTAGACGCCCAAAGAGGAAGAGGTCACAGCTCCTACGAGATAGTCACGCAAATGTTTCTCGACGAAAATCTTCCAACAACTCGTACCGAAACACAAATGAAGGAAATTGGAAAAACCTAAGGCCACTAGTGCTGTCATATGCCAGATCTGCCTCAAGCCAGGCCATGCGGCACCCCAATGTTGGCATAGGTTGAACCACATCTACAACCCAACAAGCTCCAGATCATACAACCCTCATCACTTCTTCTACTCCCGACCAGGATTGATACATTGACACCGGAGACTCACAACACGTGACCGCTGATATCGGCATTACACAGAATTAAGAACCTTACCAAGGTCAATATCAGATCTACATCGGCAATGGAAATACAATTTTCATCCAAAACACTGGCCAGGGCCTGCTGCCTACTACTACTAGTAAGCTATTTCTCTCCAAACTCTTTCACAACCCACAAATTACTCAGTCTTCTTTCTATTTTTCACCTTGCATCTCACAATAACTGCGCTATCTTATTTGATGCTTACGGCTAGCAAATCAAGGGTAACAGCTCAACGAATACTCCTCCAAGGATCATGCCGTGACATACTCCATCCCAACCCTATCCGCAAGCAAGCCATGTTATCCCAAACCACCATCGCTGACGTTTGGCAACACCAACTTGGTGACCCTATTACAAAGTGCTTCGCCTCATTGCCAAACAACAACCTCATCTTAGTTTTCCTACTACTTAGTTTTTTGTAATTCAGGTATTAGAACTAAACAACATGGACTTTCTTTTGTATCTTCTAGCAATAATACTTATTCTCCTCTAGAACTTATCCACACCGGTGTATGATTTGTTATGGTATGGCTCATATAGCAGAGCGAAAGAATCTGTCCAAATTGGGAAGTTACGTGGGTTGGGGTGCGGGGGCAAAGCCCCGCGGTATGGTACAGGGGTAATGTTGTAATTACATGTTGTGCCTAGGATTTACTCCTGAGGTTATAAATAGGTCTGTTAGTAACCCCAGGAGGTATCCCTGAATTCTGTAAACCCTTTATTGAAAGGATATTGAAAGGAACTTGCCGCTCTGCTCCCGAGGACGTAGGCATCTTTGCCGAACCTCGTTAAATCTCTGTGTTCTTCTGGATTTGTGTCGATTGCTATTTTCTTCGCCCTATTTTTCTGAACAAGTGGTATCAGAGACAAGGTTTAAGGGCAGAGGAGATCAACGCAGTGACGAAGGAGGTTCGTCGTTCTGGCAGAAGAGTTCGGGACCACGGAGGAAGAGCCGACAAATTCGGAGGAGTCGGTGCAGAAAGTTCGAGGACTTGGCAGAGACTTCGGTTCTAGGCAGTTCGTGACCAGGCAAAGCGGGCGAAGCTTAGCCAGGCTTCGGATTCGCGACATTCGCAACTAGCCAGGGGAGCTTCCGGCACTCCGGATCTGCATCGCGAGGGCTCTGTCTTACTTCGCAGAGGAGTTCGAGGCCAGGGAAGCGGTTCGGCGGCGGACTCTTTTCGCGATTCGGCACGGTTCGAGAGTTTTTTGCGAACGTCTGCGCGAAGGCCGCAAGGCGGATCGGCGGACGGAGTAAAGAAGGAAAACGGAGAAATTTTCGGTCGTAATCGGAAGGGAATACGGAGGCTTTCCCGAAGGAGGCGATATTCCCGCAGATTGAAGGAAGCTGGAATCGGAAAGGAATCCGGAAGGGAAGCTAGAGGAATATTTTTAGAGGAATCCATTGCCACAGGAGAGCAGGGAAAAGAAAAGGAAAGTTTGCTTTATTTTTTGAATTTCCAAAACGAAAGCTAGTGAAGGAAAGTTTTCTTTTTTAAATTCACTTAATTAAAAGAATCTTTTTTAATTAAGTTGATTTAAATTAAATTAAGCAAATTTAATTAAGGTTTTCCTTGCTGAAAACGGAGAGGAAATAAAAGAAATATTTATTTCTTCTCTTGGAGGCGGAGAGAAAATTTTTTGCTTTGCTCAAAGATTTCAAAATTTTTTTTTTCTCTTTCTTTTCTTAAAAAAAAAAGAGAGATTCTAAGCAAGAATTTTTGCAAAGGAATTTTTTGTAAAAAGTTTTGTTGCAGAAATAATTTTCAGATGACATTTTCTGGTACGAAATTCGAGGTGGTGAAGTTCGACGGAACTGGTAACTTCGGATTGTGGCAAACCAGGATGAAAGATCTGTTGACGCAACAGAGAATCTTGAAAGCTTTGCGGGCGACGAAACCAGATGCCATGGAGGATGAAGATTGGGAAGAATTGCAACAGCGAGCGGCAGCGACGATACGCCTATGTCTGACAGATTAAGTTATGTATCACGTGATGAATCTGAAATCTCCAGGAGAAGTTTGGAAGAAATTGGAAACTCAATTTATGGCTAAATCTCTGACGAACAAGTTGTATCTGAAGCAAAAGTTGTATGGGCTGAAGATGCAGGAAGGTTCTGATCTGGCACAGCATGTTAATGGCTTCAATCAAATAATCACAGACCTGTCACGAGTTGATGTGAGTATTGAGGATGAAGCGATGATTTTGTTATGTTCGTTTCCCTCTTTCTATGAACACCTGGTGACTACTCTGACATATGAGAAAGAAACTATCAAAGTGGATGAGATTACTGCAGCGTTGTTGGCTCACAACCAGAGGAAGTAGAATGTAGGGGAAAACTCTCAGGGTGACAGTATATATGTGAAGAATAAGCAGGATCGTGGAAGGAGGAAAGAGAAGGAGGGATCTGGAAGGCGAAATTCTAGATCAAAGTCTAGAGGCAAAAAGGAAATTCATTGCTACAAGTGCAAGGAGTCAGGTCATATGAAGAGAGATTGTCCAAAGCCGAAGAAGCAGAATGAGGAGAAAGGTGATACTTCATCGAAGTCTGTAAATGTGGTGCAGAATGAAAATTCAGATTGCAGTGATGGCGATATGCTCTCAGTTTCATCAACTCAGTTCACGTATGCATGGATTCTTGATTCAGGGTGCTCTTATCACATAACACCTAACAGGGAGTGTTTACTTCATACAGGTCAACTAATTCTGGCTCAGTCTATTTGGGTGATGATAGATGCTGCAATATAGTTGGTATTGGAAAAGTCAGAATTCAGATGTATGATGGCACAGTTAGAACGTTATGTGATGTCAGACATATTCCAGATCTGAAGAAGAATTTGATTTCCTTGGGCACTCTACACAGAAATGGTTTTATTCATAAGGCTGATGAGAATAAGGAAACCATCATAATTGTTAAGGGTGCACTGACGGTGATGAAAGGAAAGTTGACTGCAGGTAATATCTACAGACTGTTAGGGAGTACAGTTGTAGGTGGAGTTCATTCTGTGGAGTCAGATAATGATAGTACAAAGCTATGACATATGCGTCTGGGTCATCTCAGGGAACGTGGGATGACAAAATTGAATAGAAAAAATCTGTTGCATGGGGTTAAAAGCTGCAACCTTGATCTTTGTAAGTTCTGTATTCTTGGAAAACAGACTAGAGTCAGTTTTATGACTGGAAAACACAAAACTGAAGGAATTCTTGACTATATCTTGATTATGTGCATTCTCTTGACTATATGCATTCTGATGTATGGGGCTCTACTAGGGAGTTGTCATTGGCAGGATCTCAGTATTTCGTTACTTTATTAATGATTTCTCCAGGAAAGTTTGGGTGTATATTTTGAAGCAGAAATTTGAAGTCTTCTCTAAATTCAAGCTGTGGTAAGTTGAGGTGGAGAACCAAACTGGCAGAAAGATCAAGTATTTGAGGTCAACTGAGGGAAAGATCAAGTATTTGAGGTCTGATAATGACACAAAGTACACAGATTCGCAGTTTCAGAAGTTCTGTGAGGAGCATGGGATTCAGAGACATTTTTCAGTGCGGAAGACACCATAGCAGAATGGTGTGACAGAAATGATGAACAGGTCTTTAACTGAAAGGGCAAGGTGCTTAAGACTGAATGCAGAGCTTCTTAAGAGTTTCTGGGCAGAGGCTGTGAATATGACATGTTATCTCATCAATAGATCACCTCGAGCATCATTGGGTGGCAAGGTCGCAGAAGAGGTATGGACGGGTGATCCAGTTAAATTTGATTATTTACGGATTTTTGGTTGTCCTGCTTATGTGCATGTACCTGGAGATGAAAGATCCAAACTTGATGCAAAATCCAAGAAGTGCATCTTTCTGGGCTACAAGAAAGGTGTGAAAGGATACAAGTTTTGGGATCCGATTGCAAAGAAGATCGTGATTAGCAGAGATGCAGTTTTTGATGAGCAGTTTATGTTACAACAGAATCAAGATAAGGTGCCAGAGAAGAGTTCCAGTTCAGATGTAGTGCAGCTGGATTTAGAACAACAGCCAACAGCTTCTCAGAGAGGTGAAAGTTCAAATTCAACATCTGCTGATTCTATTCCAGATGTTCTGCAGAATTACAATCTAGTCAGAGATAGACAGAGACGCACCAATGTAAGACCTCCTAGCAGATTGAGTTATGAAGACTTAGTCTCATGTGCACTTCTCATCAGCAGCGATGATCCAACCACTTTTCAACTTTTCAAGGAGCTATCACTAGCCAAGAAAAAGAAAAATGGATGGGTGCAATGGTTGAGGAGATGGAGTCTTTGCAGAAAAATCACACTTGGGAGCTAGTTCAACTTCCAGAGGGAAAGAAGGCTATTGGGTGCAAATGGGTCTACAAAAGGAAACCAGTAGTATCAGAAAAAAAAGGGGAAAAGTTCAAGGCTTGACTGGTTGGGAAGGGATTTTCACAGCAGAAGGGAATAGATTATGATGAAACCTGTGGTCAGACATACTTCAATCAGGGCAGTGCTTGCATTAGTAGCTATTTGGGATTTGCATTTGGAGCAGATGGATGTTAAAACTGCTTTCTTGCATGGTGATTTGGAGGAGCAGATTTACATGGAGCAACCAGAAGGGTTCACTCAACCTGGACAGGAGCATCTGGTTTGCAGGTTAAAGAAATCGCTGTATGGGTTGAAACAGTCTCCAAGACAATGATACAAGTGGTTTGACTACTACATGATGCAGATTGGCTACAGGCGATGTGAGTATGATTGTTGTGTTTATGTGAAAAGCCCTGATGATGGTTCAATTATTTTTCTGTTACTATATGTTGATGATATACTGATTGCTGCAAAGAATATGAATGATGTTCGTGGTTTGAAAGCTTTATTGAGCCAGGAATTTGACATGAAAAACTTGGGTCCTACGAAGAAGATTCTTGGAATGGAGATTCATCGAGACAGAGGCTCAAGACGATTATGTCTATCTCAACGAGGCTATGTTGAGAAAGTGCTGGAAAGGTTTGAGATGAGCAATGCAAAGCCTTTGAGCACTCCTTTGGCAAATTATTTTAACCTTTCTTCAGAACAGTGTCCTAAGACAGATACAGAAATGGAAGACATGGCTAAGGTTCCATATGCCAGTGCAGTTGGCTGCTTGATGTATGCTATGGTATGTACTCGTCCTGATTTGGCTCATGTTGTTAGTCAAGTCTGCAAATACATGGCTAAACCTGGAAGGCGACATTGGGAAGCAGTCAAGTGGATTTTCAGGTATCTGAAGAGTACTGTAGGATATGGAATTATTTTTGGCAGTCAAAAGAATGATTCTTCAGTTGTGGGGTATGTTGATTCAGACTATGCAGGTGATTTGGATGGCAGAAGGTCTACAACTGGGTATGTGTTTACTCTTGGTGGAGGGCCTATATGTTGGAAATCAACAATTCAGTCTATTGTGACATTATCTACAACTGAAACAGAGTATATGGAAGTAGCTGAAGCTGTTAAAGAAGCCTTATGCCTTGCTGGGCTAGTAAAGGAACTGGGTGTTGAGCAAGGTGGAGTTCAGTTGCATTGTGACAGTCGGAGTGCTAGAGTGCTATTTATCTGGCTAAGAACCATGCGAGAACCAAGCACATTGATGTCAGGTATCACAAGATCAGAGAGTTGATTGCTTCTGGGGAGATACTGTTGCAGAAGGTTCATACTGATGAGAATGCAGCTCATATGTTGACCAAGCCAGTTACTATCAACAAGTTTTTGCATTGTTTGGACTTGTTGAATGTTTGCAGTTGCTAGAGAAACATGGTGGCCCAACCCACAGTGGTGCACGTGTAACTCCTAGGTATTTTTCTCCTAAGGGGCTGGATATTTGCCAAGGTGGAGATTTGTTATGGTATGATTCATATACCATATAGGGACAAACGCTGGATCGAAGCGGAGCAGAGCGGAAGAATCTATCCAAATTGGGAAGTTACGTGGGTTGGGGTGCGGGGGCAAAGCCCCGGGGTATGGTACAGGGGTAATATTGTAATTACATATTGTGCCTAGGATTTACTCTTGGGGTTATAAATAGGTCTGTTAGTAACCCCAGGAGGTATCCCTGAATTCTGTAAACCCTTTTCTGATTATTAAAAGGAACTCGCCGCTCTGCTCCCGAGGACGTAGGCATCTTTGCCGAACCTCGTTAAATCTCTGTGTTCTTCTGGATTTGTGTCGATTGTTGTTTTCTTCGCCCTATTTTTCTCAACAGGGACCTTCACCACATATTTCTAATCAAAGATCTCAATATCATGTACTCTTCGTTGATGTAACAACAAGATACTCTTGGGTATTTCCCATGGTTCATAAATCTGAAACTCTACTTCACTTTATTCGTTTTAAAAATCAAGTAGAAAAGCAATTCAATACACAAATTAAAATCATAAGATCCCACCGCGGAGCCCAGAGGCGACTATAAGAATGATGATCTACAGCCTTTACAGCTTTTCTATCTTTAAGTTCTAAGTAGCATGCCAATTTCATCTTCTTCCTTTTCCTGCTGTTTTACGTATCTCCTATGAAAATGATGAATAACATCTAAGGAGGTTGATGTACCTTGAAATTTACCATGACGAAAACTTCAAATGGGGAAGTCATATTTATTGTCATATTAGTCAAAGATGTTATTGCGCTCCACAGAGAAAAAAGACCAATTAAAAAGCATTGAAAACAATTTGCCACATGATCATGAGTTAATCCTTCACGATAATTAGGTATGGAAAACCCCATGAATGGTAGTCTCGAAGAATGATCACCTGACCCAGAACTAACATCTGATAGTATTGAAGATTTGAATGCCTTTCTTGATGAACCAGAAAAAAGAGGCACTGATGTCAATAGAAAGTAATTACCAGAGAAGAACATACAAATTACAACACGTGGTGGAGAACCACATAGAACCAAAACCATCTAAGGGGTAACATAGGGGGAAAAAGATCTTGTGAAAAGAACAGATAGAGCAAGGGACACCGATAACTATACCACAAGCGATGTAGGAAACTAAAGGATACCATTTTGATGAGGACATCTGACAACTACTGCGCAACATAAGAGCATATGAAATTTTGGCGAAACCCGAGCTGGGACAACCACAGCAGCATCTATTGGTATCTCAAGACAGGAAAATGTCTATTTTTATTCTGTTCGCATATAATCTTATATGTATATTTTGAATGCATCTCACAATGAGTGATGCTTCTATGTTTTAATTGCTAAGTTGGTTGTAAAATGTAGATTGTTCTCTAGTTATTTGTTTTATTTTGCAATCGGAAATAAAAATTTTTCCTTTTATAATATGACACTTTAGAGAAGTATTTGATAGATACAATTTCAGCATGTACTAAAAATCTGAAACTATAAAGTCGAAAACTTGGATTCCACAGAAATAAATAGAAAGAAAATAGAAGTTCTATGTTTTGGTTACACACCATATCACGTTCCAAAATCTCATGCTTATTTTCTGTTAAATTAGGAAAAAATATTAATGTACTGTAAAATCCCTTGAAAAATTTTGCAGTACTTGTATTTTCCGTTAATAAATAAACTTATTATAGCTCAAAATATTATAGCACATTGTTTAGAAATAATTACAAAATAAATTGTATTTTGGCTGAAGAATTACCTCCTGAACAAAGTAGCCAACAACTAGATGCCTTAAATTGCTCGAACAGCAAAGAGTATGGGAAGTTTGGGTTATCACTCGTCTAAAATGACATGCAACATTATATCTTGTTATAATGCGCAGAAATTAGCAAGATAAAATACAAAGTTCTTACATTCAATAATGATTATGTCAATCTCGACATTTAACTTTTTATAAACAAAGATTGATAATTTATCGCCCAGAATTTACTTCTCATTGTTTAATTAATTAATAAGGGAATCAACTTGAATTGAAATTAAAGTTAGGGATGTATTTCTTATGTATTTGCATATCTAGAAGGATGCCATATTTAGCTTTTTGAAAGGCTAAATACATATGAATTGAGAGATATTTATTAATGCGTGTAAATCTTCCTTTCTTTCTTGCTTTTTATAGGCTAAGTTGATTAAGCTTGCTTAAATTTCTCCATCAAATTTTATATGCGCACAAACAGTGTTTTCTATGATTGAATGGAACTTATAGAATTCAATGGTATGGCAGAAGGGGCATCTTCAAGAATGCATGATGTAAAAAGTGGTCTACAAAATAACATAGGTTATGTTTTGATAAATGCTTTTTTCAGTATCTAATGTATTAAAATGAGTTCGAAAATGTTGATAATAAGTTTGTTTTACGTTCTTTCACAACAAGATAATTTGTCGGGGTCAACTACAACTAATTTCCTGAAACATATCCTTAAAATTTTGTATAGCAAATATTTCGGTTTGTTAGTTTTCCTGTAATGTGAATTTATCATTCAATCTCTTAAAACATAATTTAGAATTAAAAAAAAAATTATTTTTTGAGAACCCCTTTGCTGGGCTCTTGAATCTGCTACTACGGGCTCAACCATATGATTAGTAGTCACTTTGCCAAATATTCTTTCATATACAACTCTTGCGTACATCAAGTGCATGCAAATTTTATTTCTTACTGGGCAGAGAACAAACTCTAGCTATTATTATTTTTGTTTTCCAGAACAAATAGCAATAAAATCATCATGCTAGCTTTTTCCCCTCCAAATGCTGTGCTTCAACTACCTTGGCATTATAATATACACAAACCTTCTTCAAATTTCAGAGCTTAAACTGAATAAATGGAAGACAAAAAAGCAGAGATCCACAAATTGATTTGCCTTGAAAATGAGAAAAAATGTTGAACATAGAAGGAATACCACAAACTTGAACAAATTCAAAGGCCAACAGTACACTTATATTCTCAAGATTCGTCAGGCCTCGTTTGCCTTGATCATCATCACTAGTAGATAGATAAATGGGGAGAACAAAACACCAACATTATAGTACAGAGTGGGTAATACGCATGAACCACTTGCAACACTTAAAATACAAATAGCATCATACGGATGGATAGCAAACCGTAGAAAACATTAATAGAAGTAAAATATTGTCAACAAGCACTTACATGAACTCTATAAAACGCTTATTACCACTTCAAACATCAACCTGCTAAGGGTTGCCCCCAAATGATCCTCCAGGGAACCCCGGCACGCTGGGGAATGTCGGCACTGTTCCACCAAGAATAGGTGGTGCACCAATGGACGGCAGCCCGAAACCAATTCCAGGAATTCCTGGGCTGCTTCCAAGCCCTGGATTTGGCAGGTAATCTCCATAAGCCCCATTAAATGTTTGAGGCTGAAGAACATCAGATTTGACCTGCTTGAGGTCTCTGGCTTCAGTGCCAACGGCAGAAATTGCTAAGAACGTTGCCACAACAAAGATAATCTTTGTAAACTCATCCATCTTCATATTATAGGAGCTGTTTTTTTCTTTTTCTTTTTAATCTATCATACAAGCTTTCACCCCGTTTTATAGCGGGGGACGGATTAATTACTGCTCTCTTCCAGTGGAGGTCATTAAAATCCTTCAACTACCAAGTCCAGCTTTTAACTCTTTCCATGTGACCAGTTTTCTTTCTTTCATTTGGTAGGAATGATCATGAATTCTGGCTGATGATTGATTGGGCTCTGAAGCCTTTTCGTCTTCTTTCTTTTTGAGAAAGGTGCGCATTCAGAAAACTTTGAGCAGATTTTAAAGCATAAATGCGCGCTTGCTGTTCTGGATTAAATTTGAGCAGTAAGCATGAGAGGGTAAAGAGAAAGGTGCATGTATGCCGTGTCTTCAACTTCTAACCACTTCATAAACTTGAACTACTTTTGGTGCACTGAAGTGGTGTGGGGTATAATGTGTACTGAACAACATAAAGGGGTTTCTGGGCATCGAGAAAAATTAATAGGAGAATAGAAAATTGTGACCACAGGAGAAAAATATAACAAATTTTTGCTCCTTGTCACAATTAAAACGTAAATAAATGAATAAACACAAGTTTTACACAAATTCATGCTCTTCAATTGTATTCCGAATTTATAGTAGTGGTCCAATTAATTTTTGAAGAGCCAATTGACCATGACAAACGATAATGTGTTTTTCGTTTGATACATAGCATGCAAGGTCCTTTAAGTATTGTAAGTATACAATACTTTGTTCAGCAATATTTAAAGAAGTGATATTAATTTGTATACCACAAATGCATCAGCATCAATCTTAAAAAAATCTAATGGTTTGGTGAAGACATGGCAATGACAGACAGAAGGATAGATCGACCAGTTGCTATCCGCTCGGAATAGGACACAACGAACCGTCTGAGGATACCTTGGGCCACAACCTTATTCATCTCTCGCCTCCCTATCCACCAAAAACTGCATTATCAACAGTCTGAACAACATACCCAAATAGCAGACTAATCAGTAGAATCCTCCTACTCAGAAATATCCACCATCTGGTATTTCTGTCTCATATTTGTAAAATATCTAAATATCCCTCACTACCTTAATAAAGTGATCGCAAGAATGTAATCTCATGTCTTTACCCCTCCTTGCTTATAAACAAGAGATTATTTCTCAAATAAAGGTTTCACATTTTCAACTGTTCATTACTTTGCTATCTTTGTCTTTCTCTTCTCTATGATGCTCTATTCATTGGGTCTGTATCCCGGACAATGTCAGATTTTTGAAAGGTGTGGTAAGCTTGGAGTCATGTTGTTAACAAGAAGAGAAGCATAACAACAAGAAGAAAACCACCTAAGAGACATAGTAAACATAGTATAAGAGATATAGTAAACATAGTACACATTAGAGAGTTCATGAAGGGGTTCGTGCAATGAGAGATGCAGGAGCTGAGAAACTAGATAGCGAGACAGATTGTGAAGGTTCTTTGAGTTGTTACGACTCAGAGAGGAGAACACACATCCCGACGGCAAAACCATCCTTGAGAAGTACCTTGAGAGTAGAGCCCTCTTCTAGAGGCAGAGCTGACCCATAATGGCAAAAGATTGAATTATGGCTCAGGTAGGGCCCAGGACTAGCAATACCAGAACAATGTTGGATCCACACTAATGGAGTGATAATGATTTAGGTACATTGAGGCCCCGCATCAATCAAAGAACGCATTCTCCCTCCAAATCTAATGAGTTGAGCCTCCTGAGAGGTTTAAAATCTTTGTGTTAGAATCTTACAAGGGTCAGTTTGATCTTGATGACTACCTGACACCTTTCGAATCATCCATGTACCTTATGAAAATCTCTGACTCTTTTAAGTGTCATCTACTTCTTACCACCTTGAGGTCATCGACTTTGACGTGTTTAACTCATAGTTGGTTGGAGTGATCGTTTGCTGACTTTAGAAGACTTTTTTTTGGTGCAGTTCACAAGCACTTAGAGGCCTAAGAAGAGTGTGCATATGATGCCCACTAGAATGTGCGCGAACATATATGTGTAATTACTTCAATTTCAATCATTGGTGACGACACTAAATACTTGATCCGACTCGCAATTACACATTTTTTTAATTCCATAGCCAAAGACTTTACCCAGTTTACTTAGGAAGCCAATGTGTAAAACAGATATGTTATAGAATTTGGAATTGATTTATATTTTACACACTAAGGGTTCTACGCAAGTGTACATATTGTTAAAAGTAGTATAGGATTTTCTTTTAAGACCAGATTGTCAATCCCACAGAGAAGCGAGGTAAGAATCCCTTGGGATAATTCTAGTCAACTACTGTCAGTCTTAAGTTTGGAATGACAATTAAGGGTAATTTTCTAATAACTTCTCCTGAATATAAACCTAACAAGAGAAATTAGTTAGGAGAATTTTGAGTTGTTACAAACTACCTGCACAAGCCACGACCTAGATAATGCGTAAGAATGAAATGCTTAGAATTTAATGTGGTCAGAGATAAATAGGAGCATGCCTATTCTTTACTCTCTCCCGAGTGCATAAAGAACATTAGCTAGAATTAAATTTATGATTGATATGGCTATGTTGGATAGGTTATAGCCTCCCACTTCTAGATTACCCACTGTGCCCACTCTATAGGACTAACCAGGCCTCAGTTTCCAACTATAGACCAAATTGGTTAAGCTTCTAGTCTGTCACTCTAGAATCACCAATTTTATACCCATCAAAACTTATCTCCCAATTTATTTGCACTCACCCTAGAACTTGGTCCCCCTCTATCTTAAGGTTAGTGTGTTATTTACTAGTTGGGAGAAATCATAGTCTTTCTGGGTCATTATGTTTCGCAACGGATTTTAACATTACAGATGGTTAGTTTGTAAAGTAAATTAAGAACTGTTAAAAATAACATCAAATTAATAAAATAAGAGAATTTCTAAGCAAATCTAAATTTATAAAAAATCTAAATTTACAAATCTAAATTTATAAACATGCATCCATTTCATTGCAAAAGAAAAGTAAAATGAAGATGATGACATAAACATTAAAATAATTGATAGAATCATGTAATAAATTATGTGCCAACAAGGAACATATGTCTACCTACTCTCTTCCAAGTGTATAGGTCCGCGAAGTATTCTAGTAGTTTTACACAATTAGTTGTCACTTAGAAGCTCCTAATAGAAACTGACCATGAATTATATTTCCTTAAAAGTTGCATTATTGCCTAAACTTCTTCAACATAGCCAACTGAATATTGTGAGTGCACTCAAGTTGCGAGATCATCTCTCTTTCAGAATGAAAATTCAGATTGCAGTGATGGCGATATGCTCTCAGTTTCATCAACTCAGTTCACGTATGCATGGATTCTTGATTCAGGGTGCTCTTATCACATAACACCTAACAGGGAGTGTTTACTTCATACAGGTCAACTAATTCTGGCTCAGTCTATTTGAGTGATGATAGATGTTGCAATATAATTAGTATTGGAGAAGTCAGAATTCAAATGTATTCCAGTCTTAGTTTCACTTACAACATATTTTAACATATCATATTATCACTTAAGTTGTCAATGAAGTAAATGAGTTATTACTCACCACATAGAAATAAAAGTTACTAAATCTTAAAAGAAAATTTCCTACTCTTGCTGCTACTTCATATCAAAAGAAAAGAGCCAGGAAAACTACTCAAGATGCATTGATAACACTAAATAGAAAAATTTTATCAAATAAAAAAAATCCACTAGAAAGTATTCACAACAATTATAAAATAATGAAAAACACAATAATTAGTTTTTTCCTGTGAAATAAAGTTGAAAATCTCTCCAACAAGGCCTCCTGTCGATCCACGTAATGCTTGTACATTTCCTTACACATATCTCTCAAAATCCCTCACCAATCTCTCTAAAAAAAGGTATAAATCTACATTCCTACTTCTGTTTACGTATTGTGGATGTTCTAGGAGTTTTCAAGAGTTTAAAACGCCAAAAGGTGCCTTTCGAAGTCCCAAAATGTGCCTTATAAACTCCTTGGACCGTCTAAATTCGTCCAAAATCATTTCTAATGACTAGGCACCAGAATTGGTGCCTAAATGCCATTCTTTGGGCGAGAATGGGGTCCAGGCACCACATTCAGGTGCCTAGGCTCCACTTTCTCGAGCCTAGGAGCCACCCTACTGGCAACACCCCGTTTTGTGTCTGTTTCACCCCGTTTAAGCTCCAATCTGCTCCAAGTGTTATACCTAAAAGATAAACAAGAAAAGAACCTTTCTTTAAAGTAAAATTTCATTCAAAAATATGTGATAAATGTAAATGAGATTAAGCATAGAAAGTCATATCAAAATGTGCTAGATCAGAATTTTCTTCCTTGCTTGATTTGTGACTCCAAATTGCACTATTTTTGCTTCATTTTCTCTAAAATTTTATTCTTGCACCTAAAACCAAAAAACATGCAAAATATCTTCATTTAAAATGTAATATAATTAGAAAAGAGTATAAAATGTATATAAAAAAGTAACACATTTTTATTCGTATCAATTCCGCTAAACTTAAATGTTACTTGTCCGCAAGTAACACTATAACTTTAAAAATATGTTGTTTTGTGTTAGTGGGTTTCCTTAAGGTGACTTGAAATTTTGTTGTAGAAATGTTATTGTCCAAATTAGAAGAATTTCAAGTAAATTAGATGATATGTAAGGTATCAGAACTTTAAGTATTAAGCTTAGAAATCCTGATTTTCTATTTAATTCATAAATAATTGAAAAATTTTCAAACATTGAATTTTTAGAAAAATGTTATTTTCAGAATTTATGAATTCTATTTTGAAAATAATTTTACTAATACTTACTGAAATTGAGCTTAGAATTGATCGTAAGTTTTCTTCCTTAGAAAGAGTCGAGTGAAATAAGTTTTTAATTATGTCCTAATCCTCATGCTTTTCCCTAC